>NW_027634876.1:0-7500 GCF_949748355.1 Melanostigma gelatinosum | reverse complement strand
CTGCACTCCACGCAGACTAAATGGTCTTGGCCCTGCCCTCTAAATTAAGCCAATCGTGCAACGTTTCGGAGAAATCACTCCTTCTTCAGGCAAATGGCTTAATTTTCGGTCACGCGTATTTCGTGACTGTTTCATTGTAACTTGTAAAACTGTATCTAATTGCCGTCTCCCCCAGTGAGGTTAAGTTTAGGGCAACAGTACAGGGACTGGATAGGGTTAGGGTTAGGGTTAGGGTTAGGGTTAGGGGGTTAGGGTTAGGGTTAGGGTTAGGTAAGGGAAAAAAGTAGGGTTAGGGTTAGGGTTAGGGTTAGGTTTAGTTAAAAGCGGGGCCCTCCTAAGAGGGCCACGAGGGGCACTGGCACAAGGGGGCTGTCCTTAAAAAAGGCTTTAAAAAAGGGTTAGGGTTAGGGTTAGGGTTAGGGTAGGGTTAGGGTTAGGGTTAGGGTTAGGGTAGGGTTAGGGTTAGGGTTAGGGTAGGGTTAGGGTTAGGGGTTAGGGTTAGGGTTTAGGGTTAGGGTTAGGGTTAGGGTTAGGGGGTTAGGGTTAGGGTTAGGGAAAAAAGTAGGGTTAGGGTTAGGGTTAGGGTTAGGTTTAGTTAAAAGCGGGGCCCTCCTAAGAGGGCCACGAGGGGCACTGGCACAAGGGGGCTGTCCTTAAAAAAGGCTTTAAAAAAGGGTTAGGGTTAGGGTTAGGGTTATATATATATATATATATGTGTATGAAGTCATATATATATATATGTGTATGAAGTCATATATATATATATGACTTCATACACATATATATATATATATATATATGTGTATGAAGTCATATATATATATGACTTCATACACATATATGTTCTGCCCCCACATTTCTGTGTTGTAGAATGTCATTGCCTTTTCATGCTCGCATTTGTCCTTCCTCTCTTGCCGTAGTTAGTACCTCGTTGTTTTAGTATTCTAATGAAAGGACACGCTGCACTAATGTTTCACCTCTTCTGTTTGGTAACCTTGAGAGACCTTAGTCTGTGAGTATTTCGTCATGAAGCATGAGAAGATATATTATATTCTATTGTATTTGCTCTGTTAATATAGTATTTGCGTTGTATTAAATGCTAATCGCGATTAGCATTTCTCCATTGACAGCAATGTTAATATTAGCTTAGAAGCTAGCTAGTCGAACATTCTTTCATGTTGGCTATATGCTGGATTGTTGTTATGTATTTATGTATGTGTATATGGACAGTTTGTAAGGCCTTCACTGTAACAGATGATACACTCGGCCGTCTCCCATAAATATCTGAGACAACAGAGACTATGGAAGTGTGTTGATTATTTATTGAACCAGTATTTGACTTCTTTATTTGCATATTTGTCAATAATGTTTAATCATGAAAGTAGACCTTGATATTAAATTAGTTGATGCAGATCTCTGTTCTGCATGATTTCAGAAGGCGCTGTTTCATGTGTGTGACGGGAATTAATAAAATGCTGAAGACAAAATCTTCTGGAGGCGCACACGGTCCAACAAGAGGTCCTTCACGATACGTCTATGAAAGTGTCCTTGAGTAAGACTTCGAGCCTCTACTGTACCTGGTGACTACGAGGATCAGTTCTGAACGTCTCTATAACAACAGACCCCTCCAGTCAGAGCATGGTGGTCTCAGTCTGCAGGATGGACTGGGCTCGGGAGTTTCTGGGAAACTGAGCAGAGCTTTCGTTGCCGTTGCGGCTGACCGACATGGCGTGCAGCCGGTAGTCCCGCCCCACGTAACGCTTGAGAGATAAACTCCTCCACGTCCTCCTCAGCTCCATCTGGACCTTTTTGTTTTTATAATACACCAACAAAGAGTTTAGTGTCTGTGAAGTGGAGAAATTAAAGTTGGGAAACCAGTGTGTGCAGACTCACCTCGCTGTTGAGGAAACAATAGAGGACCGCCACAATCAGACCCTGAAACACACACATACACATCTGTTACTTATTAGGCAGCATCTCTAACACTTATTTTAACGTACTCTTAATCAGTTTGTTTGTTTATTCTATGATATATCTATTATATTTAAATGATGTGTTATAGCATTGCACTGTGTTTATTGTGATGCACCAATCATGAAGCCAAACTCCTTGTATATGCAAACGTCCTTGGCAATAAACCGATTCCGATCATCTTATAGTTTTGTAAGAAGAGTTAAAATTATAAAAACATGGCACGCACTGTTCCGACAAAAAGGCTTCTCACATGAAAGCAAAAAGGACTTAACTTGATGTTATTAGCTGCATATTTGGGGGATTTTTACCAACAAAACATTAACATTTGAGAAGAAATCTGCACTTTTAAATGTAATGATTGAGGTCAGGTGTGAAAACAAACCTTAATCGAATCTGAGACTACGTTCACACTGCAAGCTTTAAGACTTTCAGGATGTAAAGAGCTACTTTTAACGACATCTTTCAGAGCGTCTCCACTGTCATGAGTTGGCGTAAAAGTCGCATTAATTCCGATATGAATCCAGTATCTGCTTCAGGACCACATATGAAAGTGGACCAAAATCAGAACTGAAAAGATCATCTTCAATGAGAGTTGTGCTGTTCACACTGAAACAGCTGATCTGAGTCACAAATGCGCCAAAAAAAAAAAAATCAGGTTTTAAAGACGAAGACACAAATTTAAACAAATCAAGTTTCAATAAACAGCGCCCATGTCTTCCAAAATGTGTAAAAAATACTTTCTTGTTCCTCTAAGAACGTGCACATCTGTTGTCTATTGATGTGGAATAAGTGGAACCCGTTGTATGTTCTGTTACCTGGAAGGATCCGAGGTCGAGTTCCAAGAAGATCTTGATGTGCTTCATGTTTTTGTCAGCCGGCTCCATCAGGTAGACAAACACCACGTAGTTGATTCCAAACAGAGGGATCAGCAGGAGGGTGGACTTAGCCAGACGTCTAGAAAACACACACACACACACACACACATATATGTATATAGCACCTTTAAACCCGCCTCAACCTCGTCAATTATTTCATCACATCGAGGATCATCTGGGGAGATTTACTTTAATATTTACACAATATTTTAGAACATATGTACAATGTAGAGTGCATACTTATGGGAGAAAGAACAAACATGACAAGTCTCCATGATAAAAGCTTTTATACATAAAACATATGGAGTCACACCTTTAGTCGTGTTCAAAAGTTTATAAATCTCCCTTGACCTCATGTACATGACCAACATTAATACACACGACAAACTACAAAACAATCATTCTCTGTACAAGGCAAAGTAGGTTTTTTGGCTCCAAGTAGAACTGTAACTGCTGTTTTATTCATTCTCTTACTGTATTTCATTTGAAGACGATAACTCTTTTATTGAATAGTTTTGGTGTCTAATGATGGTGTACTACAGTTATGTGTTATCTTGCAATCAAGGGATCGTAAAATAAATCGGAGGGGTCGTGAGATGATTGACCAGATTCACCTGTTAAGGCCGTAAATATATTTGCATAAACTGTAAGAAGAGTTATAAGTGGTCACAACTGGTAGACACAAAAAGCGTCGCAAGTAGAAGCCGTTTCATTTTCAGGGGTCACAAGCATGAAATAAAACGCCGCGGCCACATGTCTTACTTAAAGTGACCACTAGAAAACTATTAAGGACATTCAATTTAAAGTCAGCAGGTAATATTTAAAGGGCCAGTGTGTAGCAGTTATTGGAATCTATTATTAAAACATTTGTTTTCTTAAATGTCTAATCACCAAAGAAACATGTTTTTGTTAGCTAAGAATGAGCTTTTTAACACCTAGTCCCGCTAGTGCTTCTGTGCTGTGATTGGCTAGTACTTCTGTGCTGTGATTGGCTAGTACTGGCTAGTACTTCTGTGCTGTGATTGGCTAGTACTGGCTAGTACTTCTGTGCTGTGATTGGCTAGTACTGGCTAGTACTTCTGTGCTATGATTGGCTAATACTGGCTAGTACTTGTGTGCTATGATTGCCTAGTACTGGCGAGCACCACTGTGCTGTGATTGGCAGATTATCTGGCAATAGCAATTGGCTTAGACAGGAGTGTTTGGATGAAACATGACACATGTGAAATTAGCGATGTGGCTTGTTAGCTAGCTAGCTTACTAGTTCCGCCATGCTGTAATGCATCACTGGTACAGAAAATGAGCCGAATAAAGTTGTCACTCATCTGACAATAGCGATGTGCTTTCCTACGCTTTGACAAGAGTGCGTGGATGAAGCATTAAGTTGATTAATTCAGCAGCTAGCTAGCATGCTAATTCCACCATGCTTTCATGTTACAGTGGTTACAGAAAGTAAGCCGAATAAAGTTGTCACTAAACTGGCGACAACAATGTGCTTTCCTACGCTGTGACAAAAGTGTGTGGGTGAAGCCTTGGGTTGTTTAAATTAGCAGCTGGCTAGTTAGCTAGCATGCTAATCCCGCTTTCATGCTTAATTGGTTACAGAAATTGAACGCACATGGGAGAAGTTTGCCTCAACCAGAAATCTCTTTAGGTTAAGGCACGTACCTACTTGGTTAGGTTTGGGTTTAAATAGAATATTCCTGGCTGAAAGCTCTGAAGGAAACTTCTCTCGTGAGCAAAATGAGAAGAACATTAGCCAATCACAGCACAGTAGGGTGGGATTTGTTGGAACAAAAATAACGCAGTCCGCCATGTTGCACCGTCATGTTTCTACAGTAGAACGGACGAAACAAACACGGGCTGTCGATAGGTCCATTCGTGTTTTCGCCTTGGCACACGGTAGAAGTTTCAATTAGTTGCAATCTGCAACCTCACCACTAGATGCTGCCAAATTCTACACACTGACCCTTTAAGATAAATCTTACAATCTGCTTCTTTGGACCCACTATAATAAAGAAAACAATTATAATAATCAATTCACAAATGTCAAAATGTGATTCTCCACCACATCCTGTAATTCCTTTGGTTCTTAACAAAACTAAACATATTTATGATACATACATTCTTTATGGCTTCTTTTTAAAGTTCTTTGTTTTGAAGATTTTCCAAAAGGCGATAACAACCAAAACAAAAGAAGACATATCATGAAACTATGACATCAAAACTTGCTATTGAAGTTAATCCTTGTATTCACTGTAACAGATGATACACTCGGCCGTCTCCCATAAATATCTGAGACAACAGAGACTATGGAAGTGTGTTGATTATTTATTGAACCAGTATTTGACTACTCCAGGCTTTGTGCCGGAGACAGCGGCGGCTCAACGTCGTCCGGGATGGAGGCCAGGAGGACGACTGCTCACACACACACACACACACACACACACACACACACACACACACACGGTTAAAAGTAAATTAGTTTATCAAACAAACAAAATAGAAAGATATTAAACGTAAACAAAAACTACAGGAGAAGAAGAAGAACCCCTCTCACCGGTGTGTTTTTGAGCGTGTCTCATGAGCTGAGCCTTCCGAGTGTAACACTTGTCGCACTCGGAGCACTTGAACGGTTTCTCTCCCGTGTGTTGCCGCTTGTGATGCGTCAGCGTGCAGGACTGACCGGCCTCCTCGGCCTCCTGGCCCTGCTCTCCCCCGTCGTCGTCGTCCTCCCGTGAGGGGCTCCAGTCTTCGTCACACTTTAGAGACATTTCTGACACCAAAAGGGTAAATTGTATGTAACTGAGGATGAAAATCAAAACAATTAACAATTGTTAATGCGACAAATGTAAATGTTTCCGATGTTCTTTTTAAATAGTTCTTCAAAGTTTGAATGGTTTAACACCAGTTTAACGGCAGTTGTCAACACAAAGTGTCAGAATTCGGCTAATTTCAAAGTTTGAATGATTCACTTTTCTTAATGTCAATAAAAGCCAAAATCTAAAATGTTAGTCGGTCCTAACCTTTAGATAAACCTTTAAACACAGCTCACACGTATAAAGTTTAATCATCTTTCTCTAAAATATATTAAAAAGGCTCAATAATCCGGCGGACCGGATATATATGGCCGTAGGGAGGGGGCCGGAAATGGCCGGCAGTTGGTTTAACACCAGTTTAACGGCAGTTGTCGACACAAAGTGTCAGAATTCGGCTAATTTCAAAGTTTGAATGATTCACTTTTCTTAATGTCAATAAAAGCCAAAATCTAAAATGTTAGTCGGTCCTAACCTTTAGATAAACCTTTAAACACAGCTCACACGTATAAAGTTTAATCATCTTTCTCTAAAATATATTAAAAAGGCTCAATAATTCCCTAAACAGCCGGCCACTGTACTTAGCAAAGATTATAAAACAGGAAGTAACCGTGTCATATATATATATATATGTGTATGAAGTCATATATATATATATATATATATATATATATATATATATGTGTATGAAGTCATATATATATATATATGTGTATGAAGTCATATATATATATATATATATATATATATGTGTATGAAGTTATATATATATATATATGACTTCATACACATATATATATATATATATATATATATGTGTATGAAGTCATATATATATATATATATATATATATATATGTGTGTATGAAGTCATATATATATATATGTGTATGAAGTCATATATATATATATATGTGTATGAAGTCATATATATATATATATATGACTTCATACACATATATATATATATGACTTCATACACATATATATATATATATATGTGTATGAAGTTATATATATATATATATGTATGAAGTCATATATATATATATATATATATATATATGTGTAGGAAGTTATATATATATATATGTATGAAGTCATATATATATATATGACTTCATACACATATATATATATAACTTCCTACACATATATATATATATATGACTTCATACACATATATATATATATATATGTGTATGAAGTCATATATATATATATGACTTCATACACATATATATATATATATATATATATATATATGTGTATGAAGTCATATATATATATATGTGTATGAAGTCATATATATATATATATATGTGTATGAAGTCATATATATATATATATATATGTGTATGAAGTCATATATATATATATATATGTGTAGGAAGTTATATATATATGTGTATGAAGTCATATATATATATATGTGTATGAAGTCATATATATATATATATGACTTCATACACATATATGTTCTGCCCCCACATTTCTGTGTTGTAGAATGTCATTGCCTTTTCATGCTCGCATTTGTCCTTCCTCTCTTGCCGTAGTTAGTACCTCGTTGTTTTAGTATTCTAATGAAAGGACACGCTGCACTAATGTTTCACCTCTTCTGTTTGGTAACCTTGAGAGACCTTAGTCTGTGAGTATTTCGTCATGAAGCATGAGAAGATATATTATATTCTATTGTATTTGCTCTGTTAATATAGTATTTGCGTTGTATTAAATGCTAATCGCGATTAGCATTTCTCCATTGACAGCAATGTTAATATTAGCTTAGAAGCTAGCTAGTCGAACATTCTTTCATGTTGGCTATATGCTGGATTGTT
>NW_027634877.1:0-28758 GCF_949748355.1 Melanostigma gelatinosum | reverse complement strand
TTACTTTGGAAAAAAAATATTTTTTTAGTTACTTTGGAAAAAAATATTTTTTTTAGTTACTTTGGAAAAAAAAATATTTTTTTAGTTACTTTGGAAAAAAAAATATTTTTTTAGTTACTTTGGAAAAAAAAATATTTTTTTAGTTACTTTGGAAAAAAAAATATTTTTTTAGTTACTTTGGAAAAAAAAATATTTTTTTAGTTACTTTGGAAAAAAAAATATTTTTTTAGTTACTTTGGAAAAAAAAATATTTTTTTAGTTACTTTGGGAAAAAAAATATTTTTTTAGTTACTTTGGAAAAAAAAATATTTTTTTAGTTACTTTGGAAAAAAAAATATTTTTTTAGTTACTTTGGGAAAAAAAAATTTTTTTTAGTTACTTTGGAAAAAAAAATATTTTTTTAGTTACTTTGGAAAAAAAAATATTTTTTTAGTTACTTTGGAAAAAAAAATATTTTTTTAGTTACTTTGGAAAAAAAAATATTTTTTTAGTTACTTTGGAAAAAAAAATATTTTTTTAGTTACTTTGGAAAAAAAAATATTTTTTTAGTTACTTTGGAAAAAAAAATATTTTTTTAGTTACTTTGGAAAAAAAAATATTTTTTTAGTTACTTTGGAAAAAAAAATATTTTTTTAGTTACTTTGGAAAAAAAAATAATGTTTTAGTTACTTTGGAAAAAAAAATATTTTTTTAGTTACTTTGGAAAAAAAGTTACTTTTTTAGTTACTTTGGAAAAAAAGTTACTTTTTTAGTTACTTTGGAAAAAAGTTACTTTTTTAGTTACTTTGGAAAAAAAAATATTTTTTTAGTTACTTTGGAAAAAAAAATATTTTTTTAGTTACTTTGGAAAAAAAAATATTTTTTTAGTTACTTTGGAAAAAAGAATATTTTTTTAGTTACTTTGGGAAAAAAAATATTTTTTTAGTTACTTTGGAAAAAAAAATATTTTTTTAGTTACTTTGGAAAAAAAAATATTTTTTTAGTTTCTTTGGAAAAAAAAATATTTTTTTAGTTTCTTTGGAAAAAAAAATTTTTTTTAGTTACTTTGGAAAAAAAATTTTTTTTTAGTTTCTTTGGAAAAAAAAATATTTTTTTAGTTACTTTGGAAAAAAAAATATTTTTTTAGTTACTTTGGAAAAAAAAAATTTTTTTAGTTACTTTGGAAAAAAAAAATTTTTTTAGTTACTTTGGAAAAAAAAAAATTGTTTTTAGTTACTTTGGAAAAAAATATATTTTTTTAGTTTCTTTGGAAAAAAAAATATTTTTTTAGTTACTTTGGAAAAAAAGTTACTTTTTTAGTTACTTTGGAAAAAAAGTTACTTTTTTAGTTACTTTGGAAAAAAAAATATTTTTTTAGTTACTTTGGAAAAAAATATTTTTTTTTAGTTACTTTGGAAAAAAAAAATTTTTTTTAGTTACTTTGGAAAAAAAAAAATTTTTTAGTTACTTTGGAAAAAAAAATTTTTTTTTACTTTCTTTGGAAAAAAAAATTTTTTTTAGTTACTTTGGAAAAAAAAATATTTTTTTAGTTTCTTTGGAAAAAAAAATATTTTTTTAGTTACTTTGGAAAAAAATATATTTTTTTAGTTACTTTGGAAAAAAAATATATTTTTTTAGTTACTTTGGAAAAAAAATATTTTTTTAGTTACTTTGGAAAAAAAAATATTTTTTTAGTTACTTTGGAAAAAAAAATATTTTTTTAGTTACTTTGGAAAAAAAATATATTTTTAGTTACTTTGGAAAAAAAAATATTTTTTTAGTTACTTTGGAAAAAAAATATTTTTTTAGTTACTTTGGAAAAAAAAATTTTTTTTAGTTACTTTGGAAAAAAAAAATTTTTTTAGTTACTTTGGAAAAAAAAATTTTTTTTTAGTTTCTTTGGAAAAAAAAAAATTTTTTTAGTTACTTTGGAAAAAAAAATATTTTTTTAGTTTCTTTGGAAAAAAAAATATTTTTTTAGTTACTTTGGAAAAAAAAATATTTTTTTTAGTTTCTTTGGAAAAAAAAATATTTTTTTAGTTACTTTGGAAAAAAAAATATTTTTTTAGTTACTTTGGAAAAAAAAATATTTTTTTAGTTACTTTGGAAAAAAAAATATTTTTTTAGTTACTTTGGAAAAAAAAATATTTTTTTAGTTACTTTGGAAAAAAAATATTTTTTTAGTTACTTTGGAAAAAAAAATATTTTTTTAGTTACTTTGGAAAAAAAATATTTTTTTAGTTACTTTGGAAAAAAATTAATTTTTTTAGTTACTTTGGAAAAAAAATATTTTTTTAGTTACTTTGGAAAAAAAAATTATTTTTTTAGTTACTTTGGAAAAAAAAATATTTTTTTAGTTACTTTGGAAAAAATAATATTTTTTTAATTACTTTGGAAAAAAAATTTTTTTTTAGTTACTTTGGAAAAAAATATATTTTTTTAGTTACTTTGGAAAAAAATATATTTTTTTAGTTACTTTGGAAAAAAAAATATTTTTTTAGTTACTTTCGAAAAAAAAATATTTTTTTAGTTACTTTGGAAAAAAAAATATTTTTTTAGTTACTTTGGAAAAAAAAATATTTTTTTAGTTACTTTGGAAAAAAAATATTTTTTTAGTTACTTTGGAAAAAAAAATATTTTTTTAGTTACTTTGGAAAAAAAAATATTTTTTTAGTTACTTTGGAAAAAAAAATATTTTTTTAGTTACTTTGGAAAAAAAAATATTTTTTTAGTTACTTTGGAAAAAAAAATATTTTTTTAGTTACTTTGGAAAAAAAATATTTTTTTAGTTACTTTGGAAAAAAAAATATTTTTTTAGTTACTTTGGGAAAAAAAATATTTTTTTAGTTACTTTGGAAAAAAAAATATTTTTTTAGTTACTTTGGAAAAAAAAATATTTTTTTAGTTACTTTGGGAAAAAAAAATTTTTTTTAGTTACTTTGGAAAAAAAAATATTTTTTTAGTTACTTTGGAAAAAAAATATTTTTTTAGTTACTTTGGAAAAAAAAATATTTTTTTAGTTACTTTGGAAAAAAAAATATTTTTTTAGTTACTTTGGAAAAAAAAATATTTTTTTAGTTACTTTGGAAAAAAAAATATTTTTTTAGTTACTTTGGAAAAAAAAATATTTTTTTAGTTACTTTGGAAAAAAAAATATTTTTTTAGTTACTTTGGAAAAAAAAATATTTTTTTAGTTACTTTGGAAAAAAAAATAATGTTTTAGTTACTTTGGAAAAAAAAATATTTTTTTAGTTTCTTTGGAAAAAAAATATTTTTTTAGTTACTTTGGAAAAAAAAATATTTTTTTAGTTACTTTGGAAAAAAAATATTTTTTAGTTACTTTGGAAAAAAAAATATTTTTTTGGTTACTTTGGAAAAAAAATATTTTTTTAGTTACTTTGGAAAAAAAGTTACTTTTTTAGTTACTTTGGAAAAAAAGTTACTTTTTTAGTTACTTTGGAAAAAAGTTACTTTTTTAGTTACTTTGGAAAAAAAAATATTTTTTTAGTTACTTTGGAAAAAAAAAATTTTTTTAGTTACTTTGGAAAAAAAAATATTTTTTTAGTTACTTTGGAAAAAAGAATATTTTTTTAGTTACTTTGGGAAAAAAAATATTTTTTTAGTTACTTTGGAAAAAAAAAATTTTTTTTAGTTACTTTGGAAAAAAGAATATTTTTTTAGTTACTTTGGGAAAAAAAATATTTTTTTAGTTACTTTGGAAAATTTTTTTTTTTTTTAGTTACTTTGGAAAAAAAATTTTTTTTTTAGTTTCTTTGGAAAAAAATTTTTTTTTTAGTTACTTTGGAAAAAAAATTATTTTTTTAGTTTCTTTGGAAAAAAAATTATTTTTTTAGTTACTTTGGAAAAAAAATATTTTTTTAGTTACTTTGGAAAAAAAATATTTTTTTAGTTACTTTGGAAAAAAATAATATTTTTTTAGTTTCTTTGGAAAAAAAAATATTTTTTTAGTTACTTTGGAAAAAAAAATATTTTTTTAGTTACTTTGGAAAAAAAAATATTTTTTTAATTACTTTGGAAAAAAAATATTTTTTTAGTTACTTTGGAAAAAAATATTTTTTTTAGTTACTTTGGAAAAAAAAATATTTTTTTAGTTACTTTGGAAAAAAAAAATTTTTTTTAGTTACTTTGGGGAAAAAAATATATTTTTTAGTTACTTTGGAAAAAAAAATATTTTTTTAGTTACTTTGGAAAAAAAAATATTTTTTTAGTTACTTTGGAAAAAAAAATATTTTTTTAATTACTTTGGAAAAAAAATATTTTTTTAGTTACTTTGGAAAAAAATATTTTTTTTAGTTACTTTGGAAAAAAAAATATTTTTTTAGTTACTTTGGAAAAAAAAATATTTTTTTAGTTACTTTGGAAAAAAAAATATTTTTTTAGTTACTTTGGAAAAAAAAATATTTTTTTAGTTACTTTGGAAAAAAAAATATTTTTTTAGTTACTTTGGAAAAAAAAATATTTTTTTAGTTACTTTGGAAAAAAAAATATTTTTTAGTTACTTTGGGAAAAAAAATATTTTTTTAGTTACTTTGGAAAAAAAAATATTTTTTTAGTTACTTTGGAAAAAAAAATATTTTTTTAGTTACTTTGGGAAAAAAAAATTTTTTTTAGTTACTTTGGAAAAAAAAATATTTTTTTAGTTACTTTGGAAAAAAAAATATTTTTTTAGTTACTTTGGAAAAAAAAATATTTTTTTAGTTACTTTGGAAAAAAAAATATTTTTTTAGTTACTTTGGAAAAAAAAATATTTTTTTAGTTACTTTGGAAAAAAAAATATTTTTTTAGTTACTTTGGAAAAAAAAATATTTTTTTAGTTACTTTGGAAAAAAAAATATTTTTTTAGTTACTTTGGAAAAAAAAATATTTTTTTAGTTACTTTGGAAAAAAAAATAATGTTTTAGTTACTTTGGAAAAAAAAATATTTTTTTAGTTACTTTGGAAAAAAAGTTACTTTTTTAGTTACTTTGGAAAAAAAGTTACTTTTTTAGTTACTTTGGAAAAAAGTTACTTTTTTAGTTACTTTGGAAAAAAAAATATTTTTTTAGTTACTTTGGAAAAAAAAATATTTTTTTAGTTACTTTGGAAAAAAAAATATTTTTTTAGTTACTTTGGAAAAAAGAATATTTTTTTAGTTACTTTGGGAAAAAAAATATTTTTTTAGTTACTTTGGAAAAAAAAATATTTTTTTAGTTACTTTGGAAAAAAAAATATTTTTTTAGTTTCTTTGGAAAAAAAAATATTTTTTTAGTTTCTTTGGAAAAAAAAAATTTTTTTAGTTACTTTGGAAAAAAAAATTTTTTTTTAGTTTCTTTGGAAAAAAAAATATTTTTTTAGTTACTTTGGAAAAAAAAATATTTTTTTAGTTACTTTGGAAAAAAAATTTTTTTTTAGTTACTTTGGAAAAAAAAAATTTTTTTAGTTACTTTGGAAAAAAAAAAATTGTTTTTAGTTACTTTGGAAAAAAATATATTTTTTTAGTTTCTTTGGAAAAAAAAATATTTTTTTAGTTACTTTGGAAAAAAAGTTACTTTTTTAGTTACTTTGGAAAAAAAGTTACTTTTTTAGTTACTTTGGAAAAAAAAATATTTTTTTAGTTACTTTGGAAAAAAATATATTTTTTTAGTTACTTTGGAAAAAAAAAATTTTTTTTAGTTACTTTGGAAAAAAAAAAATTTTTTAGTTACTTTGGAAAAAAAAATTTTTTTTTACTTTCTTTGGAAAAAAAAATTTTTTTTAGTTACTTTGGAAAAAAAAATATTTTTTTAGTTTCTTTGGAAAAAAAAATATTTTTTTAGTTACTTTGGAAAAAAAATATTTTTTTAGTTACTTTGGAAAAAAAATATATTTTTTTAGTTACTTTGGAAAAAAAATATTTTTTTAGTTACTTTGGAAAAAAAAATATTTTTTTAGTTACTTTGGAAAAAAAAATATTTTTTTAGTTACTTTGGAAAAAAAATATATTTTTAGTTACTTTGGAAAAAAAAATATTTTTTTAGTTACTTTGGAAAAAAAATATTTTTTTAGTTACTTTGGAAAAAAAAAAATTTTTTTAGTTACTTTGGAAAAAAAAAATTTTTTTAGTTACTTTGGAAAAAAAATTTTTTTTTTAGTTTCTTTGGAAAAAAAAAATTTTTTTTAGTTACTTTGGAAAAAAAAATATTTTTTTAGTTTCTTTGGAAAAAAAAATATTTTTTTAGTTACTTTGGAAAAAAAAATATTTTTTTTAGTTTCTTTGGAAAAAAAAATATTTTTTTAGTTACTTTGGAAAAAAAAATATTTTTTTAGTTACTTTGGAAAAAAAAATATTTTTTTAGTTACTTTGGAAAAAAAAATATTTTTTTAGTTACTTTGGAAAAAAAAATATTTTTTTAGTTACTTTGGAAAAAAAATATTTTTTTAGTTACTTTGGAAAAAAAAATATTTTTTTAGTTACTTTGGAAAAAAAATATTTTTTTAGTTACTTTGGAAAAAAAATAATTTTTTTAGTTACTTTGGAAAAAAAATATTTTTTTAGTTACTTTGGAAAAAAAAATTATTTTTTTAGTTACTTTGGAAAAAAAAATATTTTTTTAGTTACTTTGGAAAAAATAATATTTTTTTAATTACTTTGGAAAAAAAAATTTTTTTTAGTTACTTTGGAAAAAAAAATATTTTTTTAGTTACTTTGGAAAAAAATATATTTTTTTAGTTACTTTGGAAAAAAAAATATTTTTTTAGTTACTTTCGAAAAAAAAATATTTTTTTAGTTACTTTGGAAAAAAAAATATTTTTTTAGTTACTTTGGAAAAAAAAATATTTTTTTAGTTACTTTGGAAAAAAAATATTTTTTTAGTTACTTTGGAAAAAAAAATATTTTTTTAGTTACTTTGGAAAAAAAAATATTTTTTTAGTTACTTTGGGAAAAAAAATATTTTTTTAGTTACTTTGGAAAAAAAAATATTTTTTTAGTTACTTTGGAAAAAAAAATATTTTTTTAGTTACTTTGGAAAAAAAAATATTTTTTTAGTTACTTTGGAAAAAAAAATATTTTTTTAGTTACTTTGGGAAAAAAAATATTTTTTTAGTTACTTTGGAAAAAAAAATATTTTTTTAGTTACTTTGGAAAAAAAAATATTTTTTTAGTTACTTTGGGAAAAAAAAAATTTTTTTAGTTACTTTGGAAAAAAAAATATTTTTTTAGTTACTTTGGAAAAAAAAATATTTTTTTAGTTACTTTGGAAAAAAAAATATTTTTTTAGTTACTTTGGAAAAAAAAATATTTTTTTAGTTACTTTGGAAAAAAAAATATTTTTTTAGTTACTTTGGAAAAAAAAATATTTTTTTAGTTACTTTGGAAAAAAAAATATTTTTTTAGTTACTTTGGAAAAAAAAATATTTTTTTAGTTACTTTGGAAAAAAAAATATTTTTTTAGTTACTTTGGAAAAAAAAATAATGTTTTAGTTACTTTGGAAAAAAAAATATTTTTTTAGTTTCTTTGGAAAAAAAATATTTTTTTAGTTACTTTGGAAAAAAAAATATTTTTTTAGTTACTTTGGAAAAAAAAATATTTTTTTAGTTACTTTGGAAAAAAAAATATTTTTTTGGTTACTTTGGAAAAAAAATATTTTTTTAGTTACTTTGGAAAAAAAGTTACTTTTTTAGTTACTTTGGAAAAAAAGTTACTTTTTTAGTTACTTTGGAAAAAAGTTACTTTTTTAGTTACTTTGGAAAAAAAAATATTTTTTTAGTTACTTTGGAAAAAAAAATATTTTTTTAGTTACTTTGGAAAAAAAAATATTTTTTTAGTTACTTTGGAAAAAAGAATATTTTTTTAGTTACTTTGGGAAAAAAAATATTTTTTTAGTTACTTTGGAAAAAAAAAATTTTTTTTAGTTACTTTGGAAAAAAAAATATTTTTTTAGTTTCTTTGGAAAAAAAAATATTTTTTTAGTTTCTTTGGAAAAAAAAAATTTTTTTAGTTACTTTGGAAAAAAAAAAATTTTTTTAGTTTCTTTGGAAAAAAAAATATTTTTTTAGTTACTTTGGAAAAAAAAATATTTTTTTAGTTACTTTGGAAAAAAAAAATTTTTTTAGTTACTTTGGAAAAAAAAAAAATTTTTAGTTACTTTGGAAAAAAAAAATTTTTTTTAGTTACTTTGGAAAAAAAAATATTTTTTTAGTTTCTTTGGAAAAAAAAATATTTTTTTAGTTACTTTGGAAAAAAAGTTACTTTTTTAGTTACTTTGGAAAAAAAGTTACTTTTTTAGTTACTTTGGAAAAAAAAATATTTTTTTAGTTACTTTGGAAAAAAATATATTTTTTTAGTTACTTTGGAAAAAAATATATTTTTTAGTTACTTTGGAAAAAAAAATATTTTTTTAGTTACTTTGGAAAAAAAAATATTTTTTTAGTTACTTTGGAAAAAAAAATATTTTTTTAGTTACTTTGGAAAAAAAAATATTTTTTTAGTTACTTTGGAAAAAAAAATATTTTTTTAGTTACTTTGGAAAAAAAAATATTTTTTTAGTTACTTTGGAAAAAAAAATATTTTTTTAGTTACTTTGGGAAAAAAAATATTTTTTTAGTTACTTTGGAAAAAAAAATATTTTTTTAGTTACTTTGGAAAAAAAATATTTTTTTAGTTACTTTGGGAAAAAAAAAATTTTTTTAGTTACTTTGGAAAAAAAAATATTTTTTTAGTTACTTTGGAAAAAAAAATATTTTTTTAGTTACTTTGGAAAAAAAAATATTTTTTTAGTTACTTTGGAAAAAAAAATATTTTTTTAGTTACTTTGGAAAAAAAATATTTTTTTAGTTACTTTGGAAAAAAAATATTTTTTTAGTTACTTTGGAAAAAAAAATATTTTTTTAGTTACTTTGGAAAAAAAAATATTTTTTTAGTTACTTTGGAAAAAAAATATTTTTTTAGTTACTTTGGAAAAAAAAATATTTTTTTAGTTACTTTGGAAAAAAAAATATTTTTTTAGTTACTTTGGAAAAAAAAATATTTTTTTAGTTACTTTGGAAAAAAAAATATTTTTTTAGTTACTTTGGAAAAAAAATATTTTTTTAGTTACTTTGGAAAAAAAAATATTTTTTTAGTTACTTTGGAAAAAAAATATTTTTTTAGTTACTTTGGAAAAAAATTAATTTTTTTAGTTACTTTGGAAAAAAAATATTTTTTTAGTTACTTTGGAAATTTTTTTTATTTTTTTAGTTACTTTGGAAAAAAAAATATTTTTTTAGTTACTTTGGAAAAAAAATATTTTTTTAGTTTCTTTGGAAAAAAAATATTTTTTTAGTTTCTTTGGAAAAAAAAATATTTTTTTAGTTACTTTGGAAAAAAAAATATTTTTTTAGTTTCTTTGGAAAAAAAAATATTTTTTTAGTTTCTTTGGAAAAAAAAATATTTTTTTAGTTACTTTGGAAAAAAAAATATTTTTTTAGTTACTTTGGAAAAAAAAATATTTTTTTAGTTACTTTGGAAAAAAAAATATTTTTTTAGTTACTTTGGAAAAAAAAATATTTTTTTAGTTACTTTGGAAAAAAAAATATTTTTTTACTTACTTTGGAAAAAAAAATATTTTTTTAGTTACTTTGGAAAAAAAATATTTTTTTAGTTACTTTGGAAAAAAAAATATTTTTTTAGTTACTTTGGAAAAAAATTATTTTTTTAGTTACTTTGGAAAAAAAAATATTTTTTTAGTTACTTTGGAAAAAAAAATATTTTTTTAGTTACTTTGGGAAAAAAAATATTTTTTTAGTTACTTTGGAAAAAAAAATATTTTTTTAATTACTTTGGAAAAAAAAATATTTTTTTAGTTACTTTGGAAAAAAAAATCTTTTTTAGTTACTTTGGAAAAAAAAATATTTTTTTAGTTACTTTGGAAAAAAAAATATTTTTTTAGTTACTTTGGAAAAAAAAATATATTTTTAGTTACTTTGGAAAAAAAAAAAATTTTTTAGTTACTTTGGAAAAATAAATATTTTTTTAGTTACTTTGGAAAAAAAAAAAATTTTTTAGTTACTTTGGAAAATTTTTTTTTTTTTAGTTACTTTGGAAAAAAAAATATTTTTTTAGTTACTTTGGAAAAAAAAATATTTTTTTAGTTACTTTGGAAAAAAATATATTTTTTTAGTTACTTTGGAAAAAAAAATATTTTTTTAGTTACTTTGGAAAAAAATATATTTTTTTAGTTACTTTGGAAAAAAAATATTTTTTTAGTTACTTTGGAAAAAAAAATATTTTTTTAGTTACTTTGGAAAAAAAAATATTTTTTTAGTTACTTTGGAAAAAAAAATATTTTTTTAGTTACTTTGGAAAAAAATATTTTTTTTAGTTACTTTGGAAAAAAAATTATTTTTTTAGTTACTTTGGAAAAAAAAATATTTTTTTAGTTACTTTGGGGAAAAAAATATTTTTTTAGTTACTTTGGAAAAAAAAATATTTTTTTAGTTACTTTGGAAAAAAAAATATTTTTTTAGTTACTTTGGAAAAAAAAATATTTTTTTAATTACTTTGGAAAAAAAATATTTTTTTAGTTACTTTGGAAAAAAATATATTTTTTAGTTACTTTGGAAAAAAAATATTTTTTTAGTTACTTTGGAAAAAAAATATTTTTTTAGTTACTTTGGAAAAAAAAAATATTTTTTTAGTTACTTTGGAAAAAAAAATATTTTTTTAGTTACTTTGGAAAAAAAAATATTTTTTTAGTTACTTTGGAAAAAAAAATATTGTTTTAGTTACTTTGGAAAAAAAAATATTTTTTTAGTTACTTTGGAAAAAAAAATATTTTTTAGTTACTTTGGAAAAAAAAATATTTTTTTAGTTACTTTGGAAAAAAAAATATTTTTTTAGTTACTTTGGAAAAAAAAATATGTTTTTTAGTTTCTTTGGAAAAAAAAATATTTTTTTAGTTACTTTGGAAAAAAAAATATTTTTTTAGTTACTTTGGAAAAAAAAATATTTTTTTAGTTACTTTGGAAAAAAAAAAATTTTTTTAGTTACTTTGGAAAAAAAATTTTTTTTTAGTTACTTTGGAAAAAAAATAATTTTTTTAGTTACTTTGGAAAAAAAAATATTTTTTTAGTTACTTTGGAAAAATAAATATTTTTTTAGTTACTTTGGAAAAAAAAATATTTTTTTAGTTTCTTTGGAAAAAAAAATATTTTTTTAGTTACTTTGGAAAAAAAAATATTTTTTTAGTTACTTTGGAAAAAAAAATATTTTTTTAGTTACTTTGGAAAAAAAAATATTTTTTTAGTTACTTTGGAAAAAAAATATTTTTTTAGTTACTTTGGAAAAAAAAATATTTTTTTAGTTACTTTGGAAAAAAAAATATTTTTTTAGTTACTTTGGAAAAAAAAATATTTTTTTAGTTACTTTGGAAAAAAAATTATTTTTTTAGTTACTTTGGAAAAAAAAATATTTTTTTAGTTACTTTGGGAAAAAAAATATTTTTTTAGTTACTTTGGAAAAAAATATTTTTTTAGTTACTTTGGAAAAAAATATATTTTTTTAGTTACTTTGGAAAAAAAAATATTTTTTAGTTACTTTGGGAAAAAAAATATTTTTTTAGTTACTTTGGAAAAAAAAATATTTTTTTAGTTACTTTGGAAAAAAAATATTTTTTTAGTTACTTTGGAAAAAAAAATATTTTTTTAGTTACTTTGGAAAAAAAAATATTTTTTTAGTTACTTTGGAAAAAAATATATTTTTTAGTTACTTTGGAAAAAAAAATATTTTTTTAGTTACTTTGGAAAAAAAAATATTTTTTTAGTTACTTTGGGGAAAAAAATATTTTTTTAGTTACTTTGGAAAAAAAAATATTTTTTTAGTTACTTTGGAAAAAAAAATATTTTTTTAGTTACTTTGGAAAAAAAAATATTTTTTTAATTACTTTGGAAAAAAAATATTTTTTTAGTTACTTTGGAAAAAAATATTTTTTTTAGTTACTTTGGAAAAAAAAATATTTTTTTAGTTACTTTGGAAAAAAATATATTTTTTTAGTTACTTTGGAAAAAAAAATATTTTTTTAGTTACTTTGGAAAAAAATATATTTTTTTAGTTACTTTGGAAAAAAAAATATTTTTTTAGTTACTTTGGAAAAAAATATATTTTTTTAGTTACTTTGGAAAAAAAAATATTTTTTTAGTTACTTTGGAAAAAAAATATTTTTTTAGTTACTTTGGAAAAAAAAATATTTTTTTAGTTACTTTGGAAAAAAAAATATTTTTTTAGTTACTTTGGAAAAAAAAATATTTTTTTAGTTACTTTGGAAAAAAAAATATTTTTTTAGTTACTTTGGAAAAAAAAATATTTTTTTAGTTACTTTGGAAAAAAAAATATTTTTTTAGTTACTTTGGAAAAAAAAATATTTTTTTAGTTACTTTGGAAAAAAAATATATTTTTTTAGTTACTTTGGAAAAAAAAATATTTTTTTAGTTACTTTGGAAAAAAAAATATTTTTTTAGTTACTTTGGAAAAAAAAATATTTTTTTAGTTACTTTGGAAAAAAAAATATTTTTTTAGTTACTTTGGAAAAAAAAATATTTTTTTAGTTACTTTGGAAAAAAAAATATTTTTTTAGTTACTTTGGAAAAAAAAATATTTTTTTAGTTACTTTGGAAAAAAAAATATTTTTTTAGTTACTTTGGAAAAAAAAATATTTTTTTAGTTACTTTGGAAAAAAAAATATTTTTTTAGTTACTTTGGGAAAAAAAATATTTTTTTAGTTACTTTGGGAAAAAAAATATTTTTTTAGTTACTTTGGAAAAAAAAATATTTTTTTAGTTACTTTGGAAAAAAAAATATTTTTTTAGTTACTTTGGAAAAAATAATATTTTTTTAATTACTTTGGAAAAAAAAAATTTTTTTAGTTACTTTGGAAAAAAAAATATTTTTTTAGTTACTTTGGAAAAAAATATATTTTTTTAGTTACTTTGGAAAAAAAAATATTTTTTTAGTTACTTTGGAAAAAAAAATATTTTTTTAGTTACTTTGGAAAAAAATATATTTTTTTAGTTACTTTGGAAAAAAAATATTTTTTTAGTTACTTTGGAAAAAAAAATATTTTTTTAGTTACTTTGGAAAAAAAAATATTTTTTTAGTTACTTTGGAAAAAAAAATATTTTTTTAGTTACTTTGGAAAATTTTTTTTTTTTTTAGTTACTTTGGAAAAAAAATTTTTTTTTTAGTTTCTTTGGAAAAAATTTTTTTTTTTAGTTACTTTGGAAAAAAAATTATTTTTTTAGTTTCTTTGGAAAAAAAATTATTTTTTTAGTTACTTTGGAAAAAAAATATTTTTTTAGTTACTTTGGAAAAAAAATATTTTTTTAGTTACTTTGGAAAAAAATAATATTTTTTTAGTTTCTTTGGAAAAAAAAATATTTTTTTAGTTACTTTGGAAAAAAAAATATTTTTTTAGTTACTTTGGAAAAAAAAATATTTTTTTAATTACTTTGGAAAAAAAATATTTTTTTAGTTACTTTGGAAAAAAATATTTTTTTTAGTTACTTTGGAAAAAAAAATATTTTTTTAGTTACTTTGGAAAAAAAAAATTTTTTTTAGTTACTTTGGGGAAAAAAATATATTTTTTAGTTACTTTGGAAAAAAAAATATTTTTTTAGTTACTTTGGAAAAAAAAATATTTTTTTAGTTACTTTGGAAAAAAAAATATTTTTTTAATTACTTTGGAAAAAAAATATTTTTTTAGTTACTTTGGAAAAAAATATTTTTTTTAGTTACTTTGGAAAAAAAAATATTTTTTTAGTTACTTTGGAAAAAAAAATATTTTTTTAGTTACTTTGGAAAAAAAAATATTTTTTTAGTTACTTTGGAAAAAAAAATATTTTTTTAGTTACTTTGGAAAAAAAAATATTTTTTTAGTTACTTTGGAAAAAAAAATATTTTTTTAGTTACTTTGGAAAAAAAAATATTTTTTTAGTTACTTTGGGAAAAAAAATATTTTTTTAGTTACTTTGGAAAAAAAAATATTTTTTTAGTTACTTTGGAAAAAAAAATATTTTTTTAGTTACTTTGGGAAAAAAAAATTTTTTTTAGTTACTTTGGAAAAAAAAATATTTTTTTAGTTACTTTGGAAAAAAAAATATTTTTTTAGTTACTTTGGAAAAAAAAATATTTTTTTAGTTACTTTGGAAAAAAAAATATTTTTTTAGTTACTTTGGAAAAAAAAATATTTTTTTAGTTACTTTGGAAAAAAAAATATTTTTTTAGTTACTTTGGAAAAAAAAATATTTTTTTAGTTACTTTGGAAAAAAAAATATTTTTTTAGTTACTTTGGAAAAAAAAATATTTTTTTAGTTACTTTGGAAAAAAAAATAATGTTTTAGTTACTTTGGAAAAAAAAATATTTTTTTAGTTACTTTGGAAAAAAAGTTACTTTTTTAGTTACTTTGGAAAAAAAGTTACTTTTTTAGTTACTTTGGAAAAAAGTTACTTTTTTAGTTACTTTGGAAAAAAAAATATTTTTTTAGTTACTTTGGAAAAAAAAATATTTTTTTAGTTACTTTGGAAAAAAAAATATTTTTTTAGTTACTTTGGAAAAAAGAATATTTTTTTAGTTACTTTGGGAAAAAAAATATTTTTTTAGTTACTTTGGAAAAAAAAATATTTTTTTAGTTACTTTGGAAAAAAAAATATTTTTTTAGTTACTTTGGAAAAAAAAATATTTTTTTAGTTACTTTGGAAAAAAAAATATTTTTTTAGTTACTTTGGAAAATTTTTTTTTTTTTAGTTACTTTGGAAAAAAAATTTTTTTTTTAGTTTCTTTGGAAAAATTTTTTTTTTTTAGTTACTTTGGAAAAAAAATTATTTTTTTAGTTTCTTTGGAAAAAAAATTATTTTTTTAGTTACTTTGGAAAAAAAATATTTTTTTAGTTACTTTGGAAAAAAAATATTTTTTTAGTTACTTTGGAAAAAAATAATATTTTTTTAGTTTCTTTGGAAAAAAAAATATTTTTTTAGTTACTTTGGAAAAAAAAATATTTTTTTAGTTACTTTGGAAAAAAAAATATTTTTTTAATTACTTTGGAAAAAAAATATTTTTTTAGTTACTTTGGAAAAAAATATTTTTTTTAGTTACTTTGGAAAAAAAAATATTTTTTTAGTTACTTTGGAAAAAAAAATATTTTTTTAGTTACTTTGGAAAAAAAAATATTTTTTTAGTTACTTTGGAAAAAAAAATATTTTTTTAGTTACTTTGGAAAAAAAAATATTTTTTTAGTTACTTTGGAAAAAAAAATATTTTTTTAGTTACTTTGGGAAAAAAAATATTTTTTTAGTTACTTTGGAAAAAAAAATATTTTTTTAGTTACTTTGGAAAAAAAAATATTTTTTTAGTTACTTTGGGAAAAAAAAATTTTTTTTAGTTACTTTGGAAAAAAAAATATTTTTTTAGTTACTTTGGAAAAAAAAATATTTTTTTAGTTACTTTGGAAAAAAAAATATTTTTTTAGTTACTTTGGAAAAAAAAATATTTTTTTAGTTACTTTGGAAAAAAAAATATTTTTTTAGTTACTTTGGAAAAAAAAATATTTTTTTAGTTACTTTGGAAAAAAAAATATTTTTTTAGTTACTTTGGAAAAAAAAATATTTTTTTAGTTACTTTGGAAAAAAAAATATTTTTTTAGTTACTTTGGAAAAAAAAATAATGTTTTAGTTACTTTGGAAAAAAAAATATTTTTTTAGTTACTTTGGAAAAAAAGTTACTTTTTTAGTTACTTTGGAAAAAAAGTTACTTTTTTAGTTACTTTGGAAAAAAGTTACTTTTTTAGTTACTTTGGAAAAAAAAATATTTTTTTAGTTACTTTGGAAAAAAAAATATTTTTTTAGTTACTTTGGAAAAAAAAATATTTTTTTAGTTACTTTGGAAAAAAGAATATTTTTTTAGTTACTTTGGGAAAAAAAATATTTTTTTAGTTACTTTGGAAAAAAAAATATTTTTTTAGTTACTTTGGAAAAAAAAATATTTTTTTAGTTTCTTTGGAAAAAAAAATATTTTTTTAGTTTCTTTGGAAAAAAAAAATTTTTTTAGTTACTTTGGAAAAAAAAATTTTTTTTTAGTTTCTTTGGAAAAAAAAATATTTTTTTAGTTACTTTGGAAAAAAAAATATTTTTTTAGTTACTTTGGAAAAAAAAAATTTTTTTAGTTACTTTGGAAAAAAAAAATTTTTTTAGTTACTTTGGAAAAAAAAAAATTGTTTTTAGTTACTTTGGAAAAAAATATATTTTTTTAGTTTCTTTGGAAAAAAAAATATTTTTTTAGTTACTTTGGAAAAAAAGTTACTTTTTTAGTTACTTTGGAAAAAAAGTTACTTTTTTAGTTACTTTGGAAAAAAAAATATTTTTTTAGTTACTTTGGAAAAAAATATTTTTTTTTAGTTACTTTGGAAAAAAAAAATTTTTTTTAGTTACTTTGGAAAAAAAAAAATTTTTTAGTTACTTTGGAAAAAAAAAATTTTTTTTACTTTCTTTGGAAAAAAAAATTTTTTTTAGTTACTTTGGAAAAAAAAATATTTTTTTAGTTTCTTTGGAAAAAAAAATATTTTTTTAGTTACTTTGGAAAAAAAATATTTTTTTAGTTACTTTGGAAAAAAAATATATTTTTTTAGTTACTTTGGAAAAAAAATATTTTTTTAGTTACTTTGGAAAAAAAAATATTTTTTTAGTTACTTTGGAAAAAAAAATATTTTTTTAGTTACTTTGGAAAAAAAATATATTTTTAGTTACTTTGGAAAAAAAAATATTTTTTTAGTTACTTTGGAAAAAAAAAATTTTTTTAGTTACTTTGGAAAAAAAAAAATTTTTTTAGTTACTTTGGAAAAAAAAAATTTTTTTAGTTACTTTGGAAAAAAAAAATTTTTTTTAGTTTCTTTGGAAAAAAAAAAATTTTTTTAGTTACTTTGGAAAAAAAAATATTTTTTTAGTTTCTTTGGAAAAAAAAATATTTTTTTAGTTACTTTGGAAAAAAAAATATTTTTTTTAGTTTCTTTGGAAAAAAAAATATTTTTTTAGTTACTTTGGAAAAAAAAATATTTTTTTAGTTACTTTGGAAAAAAAAATATTTTTTTAGTTACTTTGGAAAAAAAAATATTTTTTTAGTTACTTTGGAAAAAAAAATATTTTTTTAGTTACTTTGGAAAAAAAATATTTTTTTAGTTACTTTGGAAAAAAAAATATTTTTTTAGTTACTTTGGAAAAAAAATATTTTTTTAGTTACTTTGGAAAAAAATTAATTTTTTTAGTTACTTTGGAAAAAAAATATTTTTTTAGTTACTTTGGAAAAAAAAATTATTTTTTTAGTTACTTTGGAAAAAAAAATATTTTTTTAGTTACTTTGGAAAAAATAATATTTTTTTAATTACTTTGGAAAAAAAATTTTTTTTTAGTTACTTTGGAAAAAAATATATTTTTTTAGTTACTTTGGAAAAAAATATATTTTTTTAGTTACTTTGGAAAAAAAAATATTTTTTTAGTTACTTTCGAAAAAAAAATATTTTTTTAGTTACTTTGGAAAAAAAAATATTTTTTTAGTTACTTTGGAAAAAAAAATATTTTTTTAGTTACTTTGGAAAAAAAATATTTTTTTAGTTACTTTGGAAAAAAAAATATTTTTTTAGTTACTTTGGAAAAAAAAATATTTTTTTAGTTACTTTGGAAAAAAAAATATTTTTTTAGTTACTTTGGAAAAAAAAATATTTTTTTAGTTACTTTGGAAAAAAAAATATTTTTTTAGTTACTTTGGAAAAAAAATATTTTTTTAGTTACTTTGGAAAAAAAAATATTTTTTTAGTTACTTTGGGAAAAAAAATATTTTTTTAGTTACTTTGGAAAAAAAAATATTTTTTTAGTTACTTTGGAAAAAAAAATATTTTTTTAGTTACTTTGGGAAAAAAAAATTTTTTTTAGTTACTTTGGAAAAAAAAATATTTTTTTAGTTACTTTGGAAAAAAAAATATTTTTTTAGTTACTTTGGAAAAAAAAATATTTTTTTAGTTACTTTGGAAAAAAAAATATTTTTTTAGTTACTTTGGAAAAAAAAATATTTTTTTAGTTACTTTGGAAAAAAAAATATTTTTTTAGTTACTTTGGAAAAAAAAATATTTTTTTAGTTACTTTGGAAAAAAAAATATTTTTTTAGTTACTTTGGAAAAAAAAATATTTTTTTAGTTACTTTGGAAAAAAAAATAATGTTTTAGTTACTTTGGAAAAAAAAATATTTTTTTAGTTTCTTTGGAAAAAAAATATTTTTTTAGTTACTTTGGAAAAAAAAATATTTTTTTAGTTACTTTGGAAAAAAAAATATTTTTTTAGTTACTTTGGAAAAAAAAATATTTTTTTGGTTACTTTGGAAAAAAAATATTTTTTTAGTTACTTTGGAAAAAAAGTTACTTTTTTAGTTACTTTGGAAAAAAAGTTACTTTTTTAGTTACTTTGGAAAAAAGTTACTTTTTTAGTTACTTTGGAAAAAAAAAAATTTTTTTAGTTACTTTGGAAAAAAAAAATTTTTTTTAGTTACTTTGGAAAAAAAAATATTTTTTTAGTTACTTTGGAAAAAAGAATATTTTTTTAGTTACTTTGGGAAAAAAAATATTTTTTTAGTTACTTTGGAAAAAAAAAATTTTTTTTAGTTACTTTGGAAAAAAGAATATTTTTTTAGTTACTTTGGGAAAAAAAATATTTTTTTAGTTACTTTGGAAAATTTTTTTTTTTTTTAGTTACTTTGGAAAAAAAAATTTTTTTTTAGTTTCTTTGGAAAAAATTTTTTTTTTTAGTTACTTTGGAAAAAAAATTATTTTTTTAGTTTCTTTGGAAAAAAAATTATTTTTTTAGTTACTTTGGAAAAAAAATATTTTTTTAGTTACTTTGGAAAAAAAATATTTTTTTAGTTACTTTGGAAAAAAATAATATTTTTTTAGTTTCTTTGGAAAAAAAATATTTTTTTAGTTACTTTGGAAAAAAAAATATTTTTTTAGTTACTTTGGAAAAAAAAATATTTTTTTAATTACTTTGGAAAAAAAATATTTTTTTAGTTACTTTGGAAAAAAATATTTTTTTTAGTTACTTTGGAAAAAAAAATATTTTTTTAGTTACTTTGGAAAAAAAAAATTTTTTTTAGTTACTTTGGGGAAAAAAATATATTTTTTAGTTACTTTGGAAAAAAAAATATTTTTTTAGTTACTTTGGAAAAAAAAATATTTTTTTAGTTACTTTGGAAAAAAAAATATTTTTTTAATTACTTTGGAAAAAAAATATTTTTTTAGTTACTTTGGAAAAAAATATTTTTTTTAGTTACTTTGGAAAAAAAAATATTTTTTTAGTTACTTTGGAAAAAAAAATATTTTTTTAGTTACTTTGGAAAAAAAAATATTTTTTTAGTTACTTTGGAAAAAAAAATATTTTTTTAGTTACTTTGGAAAAAAAAATATTTTTTTAGTTACTTTGGAAAAAAAAATATTTTTTTAGTTACTTTGGAAAAAAAAATATTTTTTTAGTTACTTTGGGAAAAAAAATATTTTTTTAGTTACTTGGAAAAAAAATATTTTTTTAGTTACTTTGGAAAAAAAATATTTTTTTAGTTACTTTGGGGAAAAAAAATTTTTTTTAGTTACTTTGGAAAAAAAAATATTTTTTTAGTTACTTTGGAAAAAAAAATATTTTTTTAGTTACTTTGGAAAAAAAAATATTTTTTTAGTTACTTTGGAAAAAAAAATATTTTTTTAGTTACTTTGGAAAAAAAAATATTTTTTTAGTTACTTTGGAAAAAAAAATATTTTTTTAGTTACTTTGGAAAAAAAAATATTTTTTTAGTTACTTTGGAAAAAAAAATATTTTTTTAGTTACTTTGGAAAAAAAATATTTTTTTAGTTACTTTGGAAAAAAAAATAATGTTTTAGTTACTTTGGAAAAAAAAATATTTTTTTAGTTACTTTGGAAAAAAAGTTACTTTTTTAGTTACTTTGGAAAAAAAGTTACTTTTTTAGTTACTTTGGAAAAAAGTTACTTTTTTAGTTACTTTGGAAAAAAAAATATTTTTTTAGTTACTTTGGAAAAAAAAATATTTTTTTAGTTACTTTGGAAAAAAAAATATTTTTTTAGTTACTTTGGAAAAAAGAATATTTTTTTAGTTACTTTGGGAAAAAAAATATTTTTTTAGTTACTTTGGAAAAAAAAATATTTTTTTAGTTACTTTGGAAAAAAAAATATTTTTTTAGTTTCTTTGGAAAAAAAAATATTTTTTTAGTTTCTTTGGAAAAAAAAAAATTTTTTAGTTACTTTGGAAAAAAAATTTTTTTTTTAGTTTCTTTGGAAAAAAAAATATTTTTTTAGTTACTTTGGAAAAAAAAATATTTTTTTAGTTACTTTGGAAAAAAAAATTTTTTTTAGTTACTTTGGAAAAAAAAAATTTTTTTAGTTACTTTGGAAAAAAAAAAATTGTTTTTAGTTACTTTGGAAAAAAATATATTTTTTTAGTTTCTTTGGAAAAAAAAATATTTTTTTAGTTACTTTGGAAAAAAAGTTACTTTTTTAGTTACTTTGGAAAAAAAGTTACTTTTTTAGTTACTTTGGAAAAAAAAATATTTTTTTAGTTACTTTGGAAAAAAATATATTTTTTTAGTTACTTTGGAAAAAAAAAATTTTTTTTAGTTACTTTGGAAAAAAAAAAATTTTTTAGTTACTTTGGAAAAAAAAATTTTTTTTTACTTTCTTTGGAAAAAAAAATTTTTTTTAGTTACTTTGGAAAAAAAAAAATTTTTTTAGTTTCTTTGGAAAAAAAAATATTTTTTTAGTTACTTTGGAAAAAAAATATTTTTTTAGTTACTTTGGAAAAAAAATATATTTTTTTAGTTACTTTGGAAAAAAAATATTTTTTTAGTTACTTTGGAAAAAAAAATATTTTTTTAGTTACTTTGGAAAAAAAAATATTTTTTTAGTTACTTTGGAAAAAAAATATATTTTTAGTTACTTTGGAAAAAAAAATATTTTTTTAGTTACTTTGGAAAAAAAATATTTTTTTAGTTACTTTGGAAAAAAAAATATTTTTTTAGTTACTTTGGAAAAAAAAAATTTTTTTAGTTACTTTGGAAAAAAAAATTTTTTTTTAGTTTCTTTGGAAAAAAAAAATTTTTTTTAGTTACTTTGGAAAAAAAAATATTTTTTTAGTTTCTTTGGAAAAAAAAATATTTTTTTAGTTACTTTGGAAAAAAAAATATTTTTTTTAGTTTCTTTGGAAAAAAAAATATTTTTTTAGTTACTTTGGAAAAAAAAATATTTTTTTAGTTACTTTGGAAAAAAAAATATTTTTTTAGTTACTTTGGAAAAAAAAATATTTTTTTAGTTACTTTGGAAAAAAAAATATTTTTTTAGTTACTTTGGAAAAAAAATATTTTTTTAGTTACTTTGGAAAAAAAAATATTTTTTTAGTTACTTTGGAAAAAAAATATTTTTTTAGTTACTTTGGAAAAAAAATAATTTTTTTAGTTACTTTGGAAAAAAAATATTTTTTTAGTTACTTTGGAAAAAAAAATTATTTTTTTAGTTACTTTGGAAAAAAAAATATTTTTTTAGTTACTTTGGAAAAAATAATATTTTTTTAATTACTTTGGAAAAAAAAATTTTTTTTAGTTACTTTGGAAAAAAAAATATTTTTTTAGTTACTTTGGAAAAAAATATATTTTTTTAGTTACTTTGGAAAAAAAAATATTTTTTTAGTTACTTTCGAAAAAAAAATATTTTTTTAGTTACTTTGGAAAAAAAAATATTTTTTTAGTTACTTTGGAAAAAAAAATATTTTTTTAGTTACTTTGGAAAAAAAATATTTTTTTAGTTACTTTGGAAAAAAAAATATTTTTTTAGTTACTTTGGAAAAAAAAATATTTTTTTAGTTACTTTGGGAAAAAAAATATTTTTTTAGTTACTTTGGAAAAAAAAATATTTTTTTAGTTACTTTGGAAAAAAAAATATTTTTTTAGTTACTTTGGAAAAAAAAATATTTTTTTAGTTACTTTGGAAAAAAAAATATTTTTTTAGTTACTTTGGGAAAAAAAATATTTTTTTAGTTACTTTGGAAAAAAAAATATTTTTTTAGTTACTTTGGAAAAAAAAATATTTTTTTAGTTACTTTGGGAAAAAAAAAATTTTTTTAGTTACTTTGGAAAAAAAAATATTTTTTTAGTTACTTTGGAAAAAAAAATATTTTTTTAGTTACTTTGGAAAAAAAAATATTTTTTTAGTTACTTTGGAAAAAAAAATATTTTTTTAGTTACTTTGGAAAAAAAAATATTTTTTTAGTTACTTTGGAAAAAAAAATATTTTTTTAGTTACTTTGGAAAAAAAAATATTTTTTTAGTTACTTTGGAAAAAAAAATTTTTTTTTAGTTACTTTGGAAAAAAAAATATTTTTTTAGTTACTTTGGAAAAAAAAATAATGTTTTAGTTACTTTGGAAAAAAAAATATTTTTTTAGTTTCTTTGGAAAAAAAATATTTTTTTAGTTACTTTGGAAAAAAAAATATTTTTTTAGTTACTTTGGAAAAAAAAATATTTTTTTAGTTACTTTGGAAAAAAAAATATTTTTTTGGTTACTTTGGAAAAAAAATATTTTTTTAGTTACTTTGGAAAAAAAGTTACTTTTTTAGTTACTTTGGAAAAAAAGTTACTTTTTTAGTTACTTTGGAAAAAAGTTACTTTTTTAGTTACTTTGGAAAAAAAAATATTTTTTTAGTTACTTTGGAAAAAAAAAAATTTTTTTAGTTACTTTGGAAAAAAAAATATTTTTTTAGTTACTTTGGAAAAAAGAATATTTTTTTAGTTACTTTGGGAAAAAAAATATTTTTTTAGTTACTTTGGAAAAAAAAAATTTTTTTTAGTTACTTTGGAAAAAAAAATATTTTTTTAGTTTCTTTGGAAAAAAAAATATTTTTTTAGTTTCTTTGGAAAAAAAAAATTTTTTTAGTTACTTTGGAAAAAAAAAAATTTTTTTAGTTTCTTTGGAAAAAAAAATATTTTTTTAGTTACTTTGGAAAAAAAAATATTTTTTTAGTTACTTTGGAAAAAAAAAATTTTTTTAGTTACTTTGGAAAAAAAAAAAATTTTTAGTTACTTTGGAAAAAAAAAATTTTTTTTAGTTACTTTGGAAAAAAAAATATTTTTTTAGTTTCTTTGGAAAAAAAAATATTTTTTTAGTTACTTTGGAAAAAAAGTTACTTTTTTAGTTACTTTGGAAAAAAAGTTACTTTTTTAGTTACTTTGGAAAAAAAATATTTTTTTAGTTACTTTGGAAAAAAATATATTTTTTTAGTTACTTTGGAAAAAAATATATTTTTTAGTTACTTTGGAAAAAAAAATATTTTTTTAGTTACTTTGGAAAAAAAAATATTTTTTTAGTTACTTTGGAAAAAAAAATATTTTTTTAGTTACTTTGGAAAAAAAAATATTTTTTTAGTTACTTTGGAAAAAAAAATATTTTTTTAGTTACTTTGGAAAAAAAAATATTTTTTTAGTTACTTTGGAAAAAAAAATATTTTTTTAGTTACTTTGGGAAAAAAAATATTTTTTTAGTTACTTTGGAAAAAAAAATATTTTTTTAGTTACTTTGGAAAAAAAATATTTTTTTAGTTACTTTGGGAAAAAAAAAATTTTTTTAGTTACTTTGGAAAAAAAAATATTTTTTTAGTTACTTTGGAAAAAAAAATATTTTTTTAGTTACTTTGGAAAAAAAAATATTTTTTTAGTTACTTTGGAAAAAAAAATATTTTTTTAGTTACTTTGGAAAAAAAATATTTTTTTAGTTACTTTGGAAAAAAAATATTTTTTTAGTTACTTTGGAAAAAAAAATATTTTTTTAGTTACTTTGGAAAAAAAAATATTTTTTTAGTTACTTTGGAAAAAAAATATTTTTTTAGTTACTTTGGAAAAAAAAATATTTTTTTAGTTACTTTGGAAAAAAAAATATTTTTTTAGTTACTTTGGAAAAAAAAATATTTTTTTAGTTACTTTGGAAAAAAAAATATTTTTTTAGTTACTTTGGAAAAAAAATATTTTTTTAGTTACTTTGGAAAAAAAAATATTTTTTTAGTTACTTTGGAAAAAAAATATTTTTTTAGTTACTTTGGAAAAAAATTAATTTTTTTAGTTACTTTGGAAAAAAAAATATTTTTTTAGTTACTTTGGAAATTTTTTTTATTTTTTTAGTTACTTTGGAAAAAAAAATATTTTTTTAGTTACTTTGGAAAAAAAATATTTTTTTAGTTTCTTTGGAAAAAAAATATTTTTTTAGTTTCTTTGGAAAAAAAAATATTTTTTTAGTTACTTTGGAAAAAAAAATATTTTTTTAGTTTCTTTGGAAAAAAAAATATTTTTTTAGTTTCTTTGGAAAAAAAAATATTTTTTTAGTTACTTTGGAAAAAAAAATATTTTTTTAGTTACTTTGGAAAAAAAAATATTTTTTTAGTTACTTTGGAAAAAAAAATATTTTTTTAGTTACTTTGGAAAAAAAAATATTTTTTTAGTTACTTTGGAAAAAAAAATATTTTTTTACTTACTTTGGAAAAAAAAATATTTTTTTAGTTACTTTGGAAAAAAAATATTTTTTTAGTTACTTTGGAAAAAAAAATATTTTTTTAGTTACTTTGGAAAAAAATTATTTTTTTAGTTACTTTGGAAAAAAAAATATTTTTTTAGTTACTTTGGAAAAAAAAATATTTTTTTAGTTACTTTGGGAAAAAAAATATTTTTTTAGTTACTTTGGAAAAAAAAATATTTTTTTAATTACTTTGGAAAAACAAATATTTTTTTAGTTACTTTGGAAAAAAAAATCTTTTTTAGTTACTTTGGAAAAAAAAATATTTTTTTAGTTACTTTGGAAAAAAAAATATTTTTTTAGTTACTTTGGAAAAAAAAATATATTTTTAGTTACTTTGGAAAAAAAAAAAATTTTTTAGTTACTTTGGAAAAATAAATATTTTTTTAGTTACTTTGGAAAAAAAAAAATTTTTTAGTTACTTTGGAAAATTTTTTTTTTTTTAGTTACTTTGGAAAAAAAAATATTTTTTTAGTTACTTTGGGAAAAAAAAAATTTTTTTAGTTACTTTGGAAAAAAAAATATTTTTTTAGTTACTTTGGAAAAAAAAATATTTTTTTAGTTACTTTGGAAAAAAAAATATTTTTTTAGTTACTTTGGAAAAAAAAATATTTTTTTAGTTACTTTGGAAAAAAAATATTTTTTTAGTTACTTTGGAAAAAAAATATTTTTTTAGTTACTTTGGAAAAAAAAATATTTTTTTAGTTACTTTGGAAAAAAAAATATTTTTTTAGTTACTTTGGAAAAAAAATATTTTTTTAGTTACTTTGGAAAAAAAAATATTTTTTTAGTTACTTTGGAAAAAAAAATATTTTTTTAGTTACTTTGGAAAAAAAAATATTTTTTTAGTTACTTTGGAAAAAAAAATATTTTTTTAGTTACTTTGGAAAAAAAATATTTTTTTAGTTACTTTGGAAAAAAAAATATTTTTTTAGTTACTTTGGAAAAAAAATATTTTTTTAGTTACTTTGGAAAAAAATTAATTTTTTTAGTTACTTTGGAAAAAAAAATATTTTTTTAGTTACTTTGGAAATTTTTTTTATTTTTTTAGTTACTTTGGAAAAAAAAATATTTTTTTAGTTACTTTGGAAAAAAAATATTTTTTTAGTTTCTTTGGAAAAAAAATATTTTTTTAGTTTCTTTGGAAAAAAAAATATTTTTTTAGTTACTTTGGAAAAAAAAATATTTTTTTAGTTTCTTTGGAAAAAAAAATATTTTTTTAGTTTCTTTGGAAAAAAAAATATTTTTTTAGTTACTTTGGAAAAAAAAATATTTTTTTAGTTACTTTGGAAAAAAAAATATTTTTTTAGTTACTTTGGAAAAAAAAATATTTTTTTAGTTACTTTGGAAAAAAAAATATTTTTTTAGTTACTTTGGAAAAAAAAATATTTTTTTACTTACTTTGGAAAAAAAAATATTTTTTTAGTTACTTTGGAAAAAAAATATTTTTTTAGTTACTTTGGAAAAAAAAATATTTTTTTAGTTACTTTGGAAAAAAATTATTTTTTTAGTTACTTTGGAAAAAAAAATATTTTTTTAGTTACTTTGGAAAAAAAAATATTTTTTTAGTTACTTTGGGAAAAAAAATATTTTTTTAGTTACTTTGGAAAAAAAAATATTTTTTTAATTACTTTGGAAAAAAAAATATTTTTTTAGTTACTTTGGAAAAAAAAATCTTTTTTAGTTACTTTGGAAAAAAAAATATTTTTTTAGTTACTTTGGAAAAAAAAATATTTTTTTAGTTACTTTGGAAAAAAAAATATATTTTTAGTTACTTTGGAAAAAAAAAAAATTTTTTAGTTACTTTGGAAAAATAAATATTTTTTTAGTTACTTTGGAAAAAAAAAAAATTTTTTAGTTACTTTGGAAAATTTTTTTTTTTTTAGTTACTTTGGAAAAAAAAATATTTTTTTAGTTACTTTGGAAAAAAAAATATTTTTTTAGTTACTTTGGAAAAAAATATATTTTTTTAGTTACTTTGGAAAAAAAAATATTTTTTTAGTTACTTTGGAAAAAAATATATTTTTTTAGTTACTTTGGAAAAAAAATATTTTTTTAGTTACTTTGGAAAAAAAAATATTTTTTTAGTTACTTTGGAAAAAAAAATATTTTTTTAGTTACTTTGGAAAAAAAAATATTTTTTTAGTTACTTTGGAAAAAAATATTTTTTTTAGTTACTTTGGAAAAAAAATTATTTTTTTAGTTACTTTGGAAAAAAAAATATTTTTTTAGTTACTTTGGGGAAAAAAATATTTTTTTAGTTACTTTGGAAAAAAAAATATTTTTTTAGTTACTTTGGAAAAAAAAATATTTTTTTAGTTACTTTGGAAAAAAAAATATTTTTTTAATTACTTTGGAAAAAAAATATTTTTTTAGTTACTTTGGAAAAAAATATATTTTTTAGTTACTTTGGAAAAAAAATATTTTTTTAGTTACTTTGGAAAAAAAATATTTTTTTAGTTACTTTGGAAAAAAAAAATATTTTTTTAGTTACTTTGGAAAAAAAAATATTTTTTTAGTTACTTTGGAAAAAAAAATATTTTTTTAGTTACTTTGGAAAAAAAAATATTGTTTTAGTTACTTTGGAAAAAAAAATATTTTTTTAGTTACTTTGGAAAAAAAAATATTTTTTAGTTACTTTGGAAAAAAAAATATTTTTTTAGTTACTTTGGAAAAAAAAATATTTTTTTAGTTACTTTGGAAAAAAAAATATGTTTTTTAGTTTCTTTGGAAAAAAAAATATTTTTTTAGTTACTTTGGAAAAAAAAATATTTTTTTTAGTTACTTTGGAAAAAAAAATATTTTTTTAGTTACTTTGGAAAAAAAAAAATTTTTTTAGTTACTTTGGAAAAAAAAATTTTTTTTAGTTACTTTGGAAAAAAAATAATTTTTTTAGTTACTTTGGAAAAAAAAATATTTTTTTAGTTACTTTGGAAAAATAAATATTTTTTTAGTTACTTTGGAAAAAAAAATATTTTTTTAGTTTCTTTGGAAAAAAAAATATTTTTTTAGTTACTTTGGAAAAAAAAATATTTTTTTAGTTACTTTGGAAAAAAAAATATTTTTTTAGTTACTTTGGAAAAAAAAATATTTTTTTAGTTACTTTGGAAAAAAAATATTTTTTTAGTTACTTTGGAAAAAAAAATATTTTTTTAGTTACTTTGGAAAAAAAAATATTTTTTTAGTTACTTTGGAAAAAAAAATATTTTTTTAGTTACTTTGGAAAAAAAATTATTTTTTTAGTTACTTTGGAAAAAAAAATATTTTTTTAGTTACTTTGGGAAAAAAAATATTTTTTTAGTTACTTTGGAAAAAAATATTTTTTTAGTTACTTTGGAAAAAAATATATTTTTTTAGTTACTTTGGAAAAAAAAATATTTTTTAGTTACTTTGGGAAAAAAAATATTTTTTTAGTTACTTTGGAAAAAAAAATATTTTTTTAGTTACTTTGGAAAAAAATATTTTTTTAGTTACTTTGGAAAAAAAAATATTTTTTTAGTTACTTTGGAAAAAAAAATATTTTTTTAGTTACTTTGGAAAAAAATATATTTTTTAGTTACTTTGGAAAAAAAAATATTTTTTAGTTACTTTGGAAAAAAAAATATTTTTTTAGTTACTTTGGGGAAAAAAATATTTTTTTAGTTACTTTGGAAAAAAAAATATTTTTTTAGTTACTTTGGAAAAAAAAATATTTTTTTAGTTACTTTGGAAAAAAAAATATTTTTTTAATTACTTTGGAAAAAAAATATTTTTTAGTTACTTTGGAAAAAAATATTTTTTTTAGTTACTTTGGAAAAAAAAATATTTTTTTAGTTACTTTGGAAAAAAATATATTTTTTTAGTTACTTTGGAAAAAAAAATATTTTTTTAGTTACTTTGGAAAAAAATATATTTTTTTAGTTACTTTGGAAAAAAAATATTTTTTTAGTTACTTTGGAAAAAAATATATTTTTTTAGTTACTTTGGAAAAAAAAATATTTTTTTAGTTACTTTGGAAAAAAAATATTTTTTTAGTTACTTTGGAAAAAAAAATATTTTTTTAGTTACTTTGGAAAAAAAAATATTTTTTTAGTTACTTTGGAAAAAAAAATATTTTTTTAGTTACTTTGGAAAAAAAAATATTTTTTTAGTTACTTTGGAAAAAAAAATATTTTTTTAGTTACTTTGGAAAAAAAAA
>NW_027634878.1:0-59216 GCF_949748355.1 Melanostigma gelatinosum | reverse complement strand
GGGAGGGGTCCTGGAAAGGGCGCCGCCTACCGACTCATAGTTCTCCTCGAAGAATTCAACGCTCACGTGGGCAATGACGGAGAAACCTGGCGGGGGGTGATTGGGAGGAACGGCTTGCCCGATCTGAACCCGAATGGTGCTTCGTTATTGAACTTCTGTGCTTGCCACGGTTTGGCCACAGCGAACACTATGTTTGAACATAAGGTGGCTCATAAGTGTACCTGGTACCAGAACACCTTAGGCCGGAGATCAAGACTGCTAACCCGGACGGGGGACATCGTCGGTCGGTGGAAAGAGCACTTTGAGGAACTCCTAAACCCGAACATGTCCTCTACAGAGGAGGCAACGCCTGAGGACTTAGGGGGAGGCTCACCCATATCCCTGGCAGAGGTCGCTGAGGTAGTTAAAAAGCCCCTTGGTGGCAAGGCGCCGGGGGTGGATGAGATCCGCCCTGAGATGCTGAAAGCGCTGGACACGGTTGGGCTGTTCTCGCTGACACACCTCTTCAATGTCTCATGGGGGTCTTTACCCTTGCAAGACTAATGGAGGGGCTCTGGGAGTTTGCCCAACCAGTCTACATGTGCTTTGTGGACTTGGAGAAGGCTTTTGACCGGGTCCCTCGGGGGGTCTTGTGGGGGGTGCTGCGGGGAGTATGGGGTGCCGGACCCGTTACAACGGGCGATCCGGTCTCTCTACGACTGCAGTAGGAGCTGCGTCCGCATTCTCGGCAATAAGTCAGACATGTTCCCGGTGGGTGTTGGCCCTTGCCAGGGCTGGCCTTTGTCACCGGTCCTGTTCGTGACTTTCATGGACAGGATATCTAGGCGCAGCCTGGGGGCGGAGTACGTCAGGTTCGGGGGTCTCGGGATTGCCTCTCTGCTGTTTGCGGATGATGTGGTCTGGGTCGGCCTGCTGCCACCGCGACCCGACCCCGGATAAGCGGTGGAAAATGGATGGATGGATGAATGTGTGTTTTAATTATGTCATGCTTATAAATTGTTGTTGAAAATTCTAAGTTGTACTACGGTCATGTTTAATATTGTAATGTGTAAAAATACATTTTGATGTATAAATTCAGGGACAATCACTGATGAGTTCTCATTTGCACCCAACAGCCTGAAAGTATACAGTAAGTTGGCTCAACTGATTTGACATGTTGGCCCAAATATAGTGTCTATAGTCTGTTGGTCATCTAAAGAGAATAATTCAATTAAAAACACCTGAACATTACTTTCTGCAACATTTTGCTGGTTTAGTACGAGTCTAAAGTGGTTTGAGAACTTAAGGCAAGAAGGTTCATTTAATGTCACAGCACCTTTCAAACACAGCTGCAATTCAAGGTTTTATGGCAAGCAAATGCATGAGAAAGGTTAATATATCCAGCATCCAGCAGCAGAAGTGAGCAGAGGGCTGTAAAGGCCCGCTGACGACATCAACTGTCCGAAGAGACCTGAAGCCGCGCCCACGCTGCTGCGCAGAGCGCCAACGATGATAGAGTATTAGTTTAAGTCAAGCCTGATTTTGCCTTAGACATAAAATATTTCTTTTTTAAAGTATTTCTACTTAATGTGTGTCAACATGTTGCAGCTGGTATGTGGGGATCATTTGAATTAGTCGATGTAGTTTAAACTATAATAACACAAAATCATTCATTTGTTGATTGTTATTAATCTGAATCTTCAAAGTAACTAGCAACTAAACCAGTCTACTAAATGTAGTGGACTAAAAAGTACAACATATTACTTCTCAGATAGTTATATTTTTTAAGTATAGCAAGTCAAAAAGTGGTAAAAAGGCCATAGACTGCTTTGGCTTTTGTTTTTTTTCCAGCATACGAACCTTTTTTTACAACATTGTATATCGTGAAAAAAGTAGAAATTTTGTATATGATCAGAGTCGTGATCAAGTATGTCAGATATTAATAGAAAGCCATTGAAGAGTATGTTTAATATATATTATCTGAAGACATCAGTCGAGTGTTGCGCCTCTCAGAGGAGCCAGGAAGTGTGACGGACTGCTGACCAACTGGAATGAGCTGCAAACCAGCTTCCGTACGTCCACCGCAGTCTCCACTCGAGAGACGTTTGAAGTCTGTGTTGTACAGACATTAGTTTAGCGATCCACAGTATTGGTTCCGTAAAAAAAGTATTTTCTCCAGTGTTGAAGTGTGCATGTGTTGAGAGCGTGTGTGTGTGGGGAAAGAGATGTTGCATTTAAACACACACACACACTGTTCCATTCAGTAGTTTATTAATCAGAAACACACAGGAGACAATAAAAAGAATAAAGTCAAAATGTCACCGGACAATCAGTCTCTAGGGTCGTGAAAGACATTCAGAAATTAAAATATGCTTCCGACTCCTTAAATGTAACCCAATCACAGGTACTTCACGAGATAAACAGTGCACGGCTCTGTTGCTGATTCCTTCTGAACACTGCATGAAAACGGCTCGTCTCCATCCACAGGTGCTGTCCAGCTACGGCCTCTAACTGAGCTGCTGCTCCTCTTTGGGCTTGCACTACTAAAAGATCATAGTGACTTTTTCTTTGTTACTTTAAAATAATTGAAATGATTTTGATCAGGTTGAAACAGCAAAACGCTAGAAAACATTGAAGAAGCTTTTGATACAGCACAATCATACAAGTACTCCCTTACAAACATTCTCCTCCCCAAAATCACTTTTTTAAAACTGCCGCATCATCATTTGAGCGAATGAACTCGGCCTGAGAGCAGGTAAGGAGGGGGAAAGATTCAAGTCGCAACTTTCTGGCTGTTTGAACAGAGTGGTTTGACTCAGCAGAGCCGGTTAGTGCCCGAGAGAGCGGGTCATGCCCGGGTGGCACTGACGTCACAATCGGCAGCCACTCGGAGAGGACAGAGTCCTGGACCTGGTTCAGGTCGGAGCTACTCAGCAGTGTGAAGCCACATCTCACTCTGCCTCGCACGGTTCCCTGTCCACGTCGTCCAGTTTATTGCTTAGTGAGAGAAGTGCATATATTGTTGTTTTTTTAACCCCCTTTTACATTCAAAGAAAAAAGCTATCTAGAGCACAGACCAGCAATTTAGGAGGGTTCGAGTCTCCAGGGTTTTGCCCCGGATCAGACCAGTCCAGTGCAACCAGAAACTAAATACTGACCCCCCCCCCCCCATCCCAGAAAGGCACACGCTGCAGAAAGTCTCACATGCAGACACAGAGTGAGAGAATCATGACAGTCTCCCTGGAGCTTTCCAAACTAAAAGAAACAAATACCGTCGCTGTCATTTCTTCAGTTTTACAAAAATAACTCGGCGGATTTGATCACATTCAGTGATGTGAACAAAGTAGCCTCATGACAGACTGATAAAAAGTATTTTTTTAACAATCAATCACTAGTAAAATGCTAAAAAAAACAGCATAGAGGTACCCCTGAGGTGTATGATTACATACTACTGTAAAAATGCAATAGAATTAAAATAAAAACTATCTTCCAGGGCACGGCTCTCCGTGTTTAGCAAACAGCTCCTCAAAGGGTCCCGACACTCCACCAGTTCACCAGCAACAAACACCTGCGAGGGTTAAAACCACAATTATTCAGCAGACGTTCTTCAGAAATGCAACAACTTGAATAAAATGCTCCGTGTGACCGAGCGTCTTTTAGGTTGTCAGGAGACAACAAATAAAAAGAGAAGACCTTCATGGAGCGGACACGATAAACCAGCCATCATTCTCAAAGCAGCACGTCTGAGCAGTTCAAATAAAAACGCCTCCTACTGTGAAGCCTCTGCAGTACACTTGGACTTGATTAAAAGGGATCGGGCCCCTCGTCTCTTTTATTATTGTTACGGTTGGTTCTAGTTCCTCTACAACAGCCTGCACAGTGTTGTGATGCGTGTGAGACGAACAACATGGAGGTGGGTCTGGAGTGACTATCGCAGCTCTGTCCACAACCACGGCTAACTGTGGGAGTCAAATGCACGCATTTCTTTCTCCCTCAAGCAGCTCTTCTAGCGGCTCCAGCCGGCCACTCGTGCATTCACATGCACCACACACACACACACACACACATACACACACACACACACACACACACACACACGTCTTCCTGACAGGAAGCAGAGAGGGGGGTTGAGGTGGGGGACCCTCCCCAGCGCCTCCTTGCTGCACGTCGACCTGCCGGCCTCTCACAGTTTGGCGGCCATGAAGTTGATGTGAGGCTTGACCAACGGGAAGAGAGGAAGGCTCCTCTTGAACTCAGTCATGTCCTGAACCAGCGTGGGCTACGAGGGAAACAACACAACATCGTGATGTCTTCACATTACTCTGCTTCGTCTGTTAAACTCCCCTTTGTGCTACATGCACCATGTTTCTATGGTAAAGAAACCGCCACCGTTAGTGCGCTTGTTTTGCCAGGATAATCTTTCTAAGTTACTTTTTTTTTCTTTATCTGTGAAAACAGATGGGTTAAAAAATTCTAATGAGTTAAAATATATATATATATATATATATATATATATATATATATATATATATATATATATATATATATATATATATATATATATATATAAATATAAATAAATATTAAAAGGACACAGATGTTTCCTACCTGTCCAATGCTATTCTATATTTCTCAACAAATCCCATGAAAAGGACAGAGACCAAAAATGAGTAAGACAGTCTCTCCCATCATTATCCTGTAATGTCTGTGACGGACCAAACATACATATATATGTTCATGTTTAAACTAGAATTACTGCCCCGCGATTATGTCTCATCCAACCAAACGTCGTGGGTCCAAAATGTCATCATCATTTTATACAATTAAACATTTCTCATTGTTTAGGACTTAAAGTCACAAATATAACATCACAATCAGAATGAACTGAATATGACTCATATAGAAGCGTAAACACAGAACATGACCGTTACCTGTGGCAGGGAAGGAGCGGGGGCCAGGTTGACATCATTCTGAGCGGGGAACTCTCCCACTATTGGACCTGGTACACACACACACACACACACACACACACACACACACACACAGGTCAACCTGACACTGAGCGAACACACTGAGCTTCTAAACGAATCCCATGAAAGCGCCATGTGACTGCAGGTACTCACAGGAGTCCATCTCTCTGGACAGGACGTGCACGGACACCTTGTGTCTCTTCGGGGCTTCGACGGTCAGTCGTTCCTGCGGGGACACAGAACAGAGAGTGGGGGGGGGGGGGCATAATTACTATGAACACAAATGGAAATGTCATGGGGATGATTCAGTCTGGATGGAGGATTATTTATTAGACTGACGATTTTGTTCATCTGCAGCCAGACAGCACCAACTCTGGCTGCCAAAAAAGAAAGAAAGAAAGAGAGAGAATTGTTCTGCGATCACAGCCGATACGACATTAGAAATGCATGAGGTTTATTCTGCATGAGGCCTGGAATAGTTTCTGCGGGGCTGAGATAGCGGCTGTGTGACGTCAGCCCTTTATCCCCCTGAAACAACACTGGCTGGCTGTCGTTATGGCCGCTGATATGCTGCGAGCGTCCCGTGTCAGTGTCACCTCTGTGGCTATGAATAGAAGCGGGAGGCAGGGGGAGATGAAAGCTGGGAGGGCAGACGGTCCACACACACACACACACGAGGTGGTGTGATCATGCTGTATATTGCGCAAACACTGCTCTTTTAACAAAACTGTGGTGGTTCTAACCAGCTAACCCATTATCGAGGGATTGAATTGGAACAGCTCAATTAATGCTTGAAATGGGTAATTAAAATCTCGCCTCTCAAACCAATCATGTTGCAGTTTACGTATAAAAATGTCATCATTTTAAACTTTTAGACAGCTGTTTGAAATCGTCACGATTAACATATGAATTCTTGAAACATGTTTTGGGGGGACGGACATATTCGAATCATTTCAACCTTGAGTGCAAGTAGACATTCGTACTAAATCATAGGGGACAGGACTAGATGAATCACAGCTAGCCAGATTATACGCTGAAATAACGACAATAGCACCAATGATGTTAGTAATAAATTAGAAAGAGGCAGAGAAAAAAACCGACTTCTACATGAAAACCGTGAGAAATAATTAGTTAAAAATCTTGTCTTCGCAAGAAAAGCGTCACAGGAGTCCCAGATCTCAGAGGAAATGTTGGACTCGCATGTCGGATCAGAACTGGGTGCAGTATAACTTATATTGGCCCCGGACCAAGGAACCCGACAGTGTATTTAGAACTGTATTAACTGATGTCCAGCGCTGAAGGATGATAAAGATCTGAAGCCAGTGCACCGTTCTAGGTACGGTCATCTGTAAGAAATTTGAGCAAAAAACTGTAGTTAGTAGATATGATAAAAGTGTTTAATAATTCATAATTAATAATTCATAATTAGTCATAATCATAAGGGTTTTGGGAATGCATAATTAAGATAAACATAAAGTGATGTAGGAATAGTAGCTAAAAGACATGAAGCTTCTGCCAAGTTGCAGAAGTTTAACTTTCATACTGAAGGATTATTATAGAAGGGGTTAAAACGTAACTGACAGTCATTGAATGTGTTAGTAGACTCAGGGGCAGACAGCCGAATACACTCCTGGAAGTTAGCCAATAGGAATCGGGATGAATGGAAGAGGAGGTGTTTCGAACAGAGGTGGGAGGTTTAATTTCAAGTCTTTTTTCCTCTCTCTGTGTCATGGCCCTCGGACGACGGACGCGTTTTTCACCTGAGGAGCTGAGTTGAGGTTTTTGCAAATGGGGTTTTATTGATTTAATATGTCATGGGAGTATATACTCCAATGTATAACTGTAATCGTGCTTACATCAGTGGAATTAAATTCCTTATAATTGTAAACCAGTTTTGGTAGCGTTATTATTGCAGCGTGTGTCGACGGCACAAGGAAGCCGGCCACATGGCTCCGGCCTCCTCTTTGTTATGAGGTAAAAACTTCTAACATAACACGTCTAATTCGTCGCCTACGTACATCCGCATCCAAATTTGAAACACCTGTGAAAATACAAAACAAAACATACATTTAAAAAGAAAAGGAAAAGAAGCGATATGCATGCAATTTCTTTTTTTAATTCCTTCAACCTTCACATTGTGGATTCATTTACAGGAGCAACACTCTCACATCACAACTGCAAAGAAAACGCCCCGTCATGCTTTGCTTTCGGGTTTTTGTTTCATTTCATAGGTCCCATAGATTTTAGATCATTTCGGTGAAAGGAACTGACATGTTGCTGTATAATCATGAGGGTTCCTGAAAGGACTAATTGTAATCTGGTACTAATTGTAGGGAAACTGAGGTGTTATATATTTGTACACTTCCAGTAAATTAATCTCAAATAGATGCTGGTGTAACCTATGCAATGTTTTATGCAGTGACGTCAGCTGAACATGTAAAAATCTGTCTACAAATCCTACAGTCAATACAATAGATGGATAGATATAAACTTTATTCATCCCCAGGGGGAAATTCGTTAAAATACAAAAACCAAAAATACAAAGCAACAAAAGATGAGAATAACGTTTCCAACAATACACAAATATTTACTTGGGTTTAATGGATGTTTATTTATTTATTTGTTCAAGATTTTAGCAGTTCTTTCAAAGGAATTCAATTATTCTCAAATAACTCACTGAACATGAAGTCTATCTTCCCCAGTTAGTTTTTTTAAGTTAAATTGACGAGACAACGTGTGGACAATTCACTCACAATTGACTTTAACTGGCCAGATAGATGAAAGGTGATTACAATTCATCCCAACATGGACGTCTGATCCAAATTTCTTGGCAATGCGTCCAGTCGGCTAGTTGTTGAGACATTTCAATCAAAACAACAAAAGTCAACCTCATGGTGGCGCTATAGGGGCAGAGTCAGGGGATCGCCACAGTCTCTAGGCGTCGTCCTCTGGGGACCATGAACGCCCGTAGAAGATGTCAATGCTATCTGTCCTGAAGTTGTTGAATGTGACCATCTGCAGACCCACACCAGTAGTGTGGCTAAAAAATCTGGTTTCAGAACATTTAACATAATTAATATATGATAATGTGGAGTGATGTAACATTTTTACATCTTCTCTTACTTTGCTTATACATAAGTAAAATAAGCCTTGTGCTTTGTCCTATAATACATACAGCTGCTGTTTGGGGGATCTGTTGTTTCACCCTATCATCACTACATCCTGCTAACGCTCAGCTAGGACACAGACCATCCTGCAACAGACTCAATATCGCACCAATTATTTTCTTCACACCACACAGAGGTCATTTTGTCCTTTTGCCCGGACATCCCGACGGGTTTTAATAATTTACAAAGGAGGCTGTGAAATCCCCGCTGTGCTTCTGACCATTAGTGCAGAATGCAGCCAGACAGTCCAACACAGCGCCGGAGGGCTAATCGACTCATAACAGCCAAATGTGAGAGTTGAGAAACAGCTCTTTGTGCTGCACCGCTATGCGTTTGTGTTAGAGGACATGATTCTAAAAAAAGGAAGTACCGGTAGTTACCAACACCTTTCACGCTCGGTGCTGATAAAAATGCGACTTTAAAAGAGGCTCGAATTACAATACTAAACTGTACAAAGTTTATATCTCTCAAAAACCTCAATTGTATGCAGAGAAAATGAAATGAAAGAGTTTAAAGAAGATGCATTTTCCTCAAAGTGTCTTACTTTGTCTTGCCAATGCCAGCGGTCCACAGCCTCATGGTACCTTGTCCTGGTGAAAGTGACCTGGAGACAGTGACGGGCAGCAGATGATACAGACTTTGCGGTCAACAGAGCATCGTGACCGTGCTAATTTAGTTCATCGGGACTCTTACCATTGTGTAAAGAGGAATTATTGTCTTTGGCATGAGGACGTGGAGGAGGTTATCAACATGTTTTCGGAAAATGAACCATTTGGAGTTGACGTGGGCTCGCATCTACAAAACAGAAAAAGAAAAGTAGACACGTTCGTGAAGTGAACCATCTATCCTCCATATTGCAAAGTCCTAAAATAAATCTTACAGCAGCATCAGAATCTGCAGTTAAGCTAAAACAAAGTGCGGCAATTTTAAGATCTGTCAGAATAACGACGAGTGCATGGATTTTAACCTCTATAGCCCTAGCCCTATATTTACAGATGGTTAGTGGAGCTGTCCACCAGTCAGATGTGATGGAGAGCGTGATTTCTGCATATATTTAGAAGAAGCACACCCAGAACCGGAGCGGACTTTCTTCCGATTGTGAATGGCCTTTCCATGCATCGCATATACAAACTTTAAAGGTTACTTATCATTATCATCACTCTACCAACAACTAGTGTTAAAAGCACAACATGTCCCTTTCTGCCACTTGGAGTCTCTCAATCGCAACAACAACAAGAGACGGAGGTTGGCGACGTTGTGAAGTTGCGTGGGATCATGGGAGTTGTTGTCTTCACCTCCATCGCCGTCATTGCAGTTTTACGAGTAGCCAAATTACCCGCAGAGGTCTCCTCTCCAAAACTAACTAACCGGTGATAACAAACAGCTCTTCTTCGACACTGTTCGTTTGCTTAACTTGTTTTTGAGATAACTTAAGATCCAAACATCCGATGACTAAAATCCTTCATCCGGCTAAAATACATAGTTTTACCGACCAAATTCTAAAGAGTGTATTGTAAAAAAAAAGGTCAATTAATGGCAACTTCTGACAGATAACCACAACGCTGAAACGGACCGTCATCTTGATTATAATTACGGATTTCTCTTAAACGTCAATTGAATTTATCCCATCGTATGCTCACCATGCATTGACCTTACAATTTAAAACAACAGATCTTATTTCTTTTACTGCGGCCATGTTTTGTGTTGAAGTCACTACCTCTCCAACAGTAGGATCAATCAATTTCCAAAAGATACCTGAACCCCACTACGATGTTGTACGAAGCTATGCAATTTAAAGTATAGTTAAATTACTTCAATGTAGTTGTACATGGCCAGGTCTGCTATCGCGTGGTCGTCTGGAACTCGTACTCTGCTGTACTCTGGCAGCACAGCACCTGGGCGGACACACAAGGCGAAAACAGCTTTCTTATTCATTCTCTGTCTCATCTTGTTCCCTTAAAACGCACTCACTGAAATCCTCATTGAGCTGATCCAGTACTTCTCCAAAGACAATGCAGTCCTCGAAGCCCTGTGAAGCATGAATGGACGAATGAGTCTCCCTTTAATTACAATGTGCTGTTATTCTTCCCCTCCTTTGAGTGTTACTTACAGCGTTCATCCCCTGCCCGTAGAAAGGCACCACTGCGTGGGCTGCGTCGCCCATTAGGACGCATTTGTCTCCAATGTGATACGGGGAGCACTTGATGGACACCATGGCCTGCCCAGGCAATCGGAAGTAATCCTCCTTGAGAGCATCGCTGCGAAGCACAAACAGACAGAAGTCAAACAATCGCAAACTTGTGTCGGGTTATTCATTTTTACAACAACCGACTCTGTTTTTTTTTGCCTGCTACAAAAGCATCCGTCACGTCTGAATAACCTAAAAACAACCCCGCTCCGTCTGCCTGGGTAAAGTTAAAACAGCCAAACAGATGTTTGTGCCCGAGCGCTGCAGATAAAGTCACCCCAGAGAAGAGGTGAGGGGGTGACGGCCTCGGGCGTCTCCGCAGCTCATGCCTCCCGCGTCGCACCGACAACCCGCAACATACGGTTCAGCTCAAATTAAAACAAACCCATGTAACTGTGAGGCTGCAATTTCACACTTCACAGCGCGCGGCTGTGCACGTTGCTGATGTTGGATGATGGGGAATGAGAGTGTTTTTTTTTTTTGAGGTCGGCTTGGCAGAGAGGGCTGAGGTGAGGAAGTCACTCACACTCCCATCAGTGGTATGGCGTCGGGGAAGTATTTCTGGAAAAAGTCGATGACTTCGTCGCCCGTGGTGATCTTGTCGAACTCATCAAAGGGCATGAAGAGGGTACAGGTAAAGGTCTTGTCCTGGAATTAGAAAACAAACAGTGCACAGTGTTGGTAGCTCAAGAATCTATTGTGACACAGAAATGGAATTTAATATTATTAAGTATGTTTTCCTTTAGTGTATCATGTCCTAGGAATAAGAATTTAGTTTTCGTTACTTTTGGAATGAGCCGTGTCCTCTTCAAGGAGCCGGCTGCCATGCTTCAACATTAGCCCAGACTGGACAAACCAAACTGGCTCTAGATGGGGACATTCGGCCACCGCAGATAGTTCCACATGTTGCCATGTGCGACCTCACCACTAGCTGCTGGCAAATCCTACACACTGCGTGTGGATGCAGAGTTGTTCTGAGGCACCTTCAACACAGCGTGCCGAGAACTGAAAGTAAAGCAACGAGTAATGCAACGTTTTGCTTTTTCTGCATAATTACGTTTGCCATGACTAACGATTAAGCAATCGATTACAGCTTAAAATAACATGCCCAACACTGTTCCAACGTCAGCACGCCGAAATTCCCAAAGCTTTCAGGCGTATCTACTGAGGAAGGCCATGAGACGTGGGCATACGTTTTACGAATAGTTAAGTAAGTGAGCCATTTATCGCAGATGTGTATCCAAAGTCAAGAATGAACCCTTGCACTCATGAATGCTGCATTATGTGGTGTATATCCTGTGGTATATTGCAGACACGGGACATTTCACATGTCTTCCATTCCTTCCAAGGGTCTTAAAACTCATCATAGAATCTCCCACCCTCGAAGCAAATGCAACAGCCAAACTCCACCCATGCAACTGATGGATGAAAGTGCAGCGGGGTCGTGGGCGTGTCATTATCTGCCCAACTTAGCAGGGGCCATCTATCAACATCGCAAAGTCCTCCATGAGGACCTTTTAGCACGGTCTCTGTTACCATGGTATCCACAGGAGCAAGGATGTGTTTGTTGTTTTTTCTTCTTCTCCTTCTTTTGAACCCTATTGCGCTCCTGGGAACTAGGACAGTGGCGGTGTGAATGCACTCCAGACGTCTGCTGCCTGCCTTAACCTGGTCTCACTGAATGGAGCGAAACGATTGTGCTGAGTCAGAGAGAGAAGTCTGACAATAACAGACGGAGACGCTGATGGAAAAAGGAGGACACGACTGCGGTGTGAAAATTAGGTCCAGCAGACGTTTTGCAGTCTCTGATTTGCACTGAGTAAGTCCCTGCTGGTTATGAAGATCTGTAAATGAGGCTAATCAACTAATTATAATGAGGACATCCCAGAGGTCAATCACGTCCTGACATTGTCTGAAGTGATCATGAATTTGTCTTTCTGGTTGCCAAGAAATGTGAGGTAATACCCTCAGAATCATACAGCTCACATTGCTCATTTTACAACCGTAGTTTGAGAATCGGTGCAGCTTTAAACACTAAAAAGCAAAAAATAAAAAATGCACACTCACCAAGTTGGGCAGGGCGATCATCATGAAGGTGTTTCGGGGCCAGATATGCAGATAATTCGGCATCATGGCAAACTGAGGACAAATGAACAACAGGACATCTACGATGGTGCCCAACAGTTGTGAGGCTAACATTGGCAGCATCTACACCCACTTCACAATAAAAGGACGGTGCTGCGCAGGGGACTGACCTCTCCGTTGATGGGGGGCATGGTGAGCTCCATGTAGCCGTGGGGAATGTAGGTCTGGCTGTAGTTGAAGCGGCTGCGGCGGAGGAATTGCTTGCGGATGGCAGAGAAAGCTCCGTCGCAGCCCACAATCAGGTCGGCATTGATCTGCTCTTCGGACCCGTCTGACCTGAGAAACATACCAGTAACATGAGAAAATGATAGATATATTATGTATACACACTCTGAGGGTCCTAGATGCAATGTCCTGCTGTCTTCGTGGATGTTTAGCATGAGAACATGTGTGGGGCACTCAGGCTATGTGTGCTTCGGCTTTGATTCGGTCACAGAGCTGTGCGTTTGAGCTTTTCTTTTTCACACTCTGCCTTTATAATTATGCAACTTAAAACAAAAATTTGAGGATTCATTTTAATGTCAAACGTAACATTAATATCATAACAGCTACATATTTCATTGACACTTTAAATTTAAACGACGGTCATGACGGTATCTGGCTTTTTCTGATTCAAAGTTATTTCACTCAAAGCCATGGTGGTCACAGATGATGGCATCTCATGGCCACTTTAAAACACACCCAGCATACTGTTTGGTCCATCTGCTCATTGACCCTAAAAGCTGCTCCAAACAGCAGGAGTCAGTATTCCCCACATCCCTGAACACAGTGCAATATGCCACATGGAGGGCGCTTCCTGCCATAGCTCCTCCTGGAACCTAGGAGTTAAATGTTGGTTCTGAGATCTGACTCTCACTTATGACCCAAGGGAAAAATGCAGGTGCATCCGTTACCGACATGTGAATATAATGTTGGCACTCTATCATCCCATTTTATGATCCTTTGCAGAGGACATAATGATGTTTTTATGTGCAACAAATTCAATTATTCTTGACCCCATTTGCAGTGTTGTGAGGCTTGGTGACAATTAACTTGCATGCATGTGCCTCCACCTTAAGACCTCAAAACAATTATCAGATTGTTGATTATTGTTCAGCGACCGTGTGTAACCTTATTAACATGTTATTAGCTTTACAGCAATAAGGTAGATTATTGTTTGATTATATTGACTGGTAGCTGGAGACAGAAAATATGGGCTTTCACAGTTCAAACAAGGTAGAGGAAAGGATGTGTGCCGTGTTAATAAGTGCACGCCAGGGGGACTTTTGGGATTTATGTAAAACTTGATCAAATAGAAGCGCATTCAAATATTTAATCACTGTGACAATAACTGCACAGTGAGTCATCCTGCTCCACAGTTTCAACAGGGTACACGTCGCACCGCCAGGCATGAAAATAAAATAACAGCAATGACAACACACACATCAAACTGATTTGTACACGTTTTAGATAAGGCTGAAGTCAATTTAAAAACTCATCGATTAAATTAAAACCCTGCCCCTGCATACTGTGTTAATAATTCACTGCATGGTTATACGCTGATTCCCACAACTAAGAAGACCCGGAGGTGCTTTGGTGTTAATTAGGTTGTAAACTGTGTGTCTCGTTTAGCTCGAGGACAGCCAATTTTGAAAAAGCCAATAAAAAGTCAAGCACAGAGTCTTCAAAGTCAACATGTTTATCGCCATCCCAGACCTCTGGCAGATAACATGTACAAGGCCACGTGTGTCAACATGTTCTGACAAAGAATCACAATGAGCACATCCTCCAACCCGGGCACACAGGGACCTTACATTTAAAGAAATCGTGAACCATTATGGATGGATAAAATCCTATATCAAAGTATTTAAGGTTTAGAAGATCACAGACACAGCTGCAGGTGAATAAGCTGAGTGAGGTATGGTAAAATGACGATGTAATGTCTATGACTTAAATAACCCTAATAACATAATACCATGAGATTTTAAAAAGAAAATATGAATTCATAAAATAATTGTTCATCAGGCTAATTGGAATAAGTAGCACAAAAATATATACATATAAGGTTAGGATATGGGTTAGGTTAGGATAAGGTTATGTTAGGTTAGGTTAGGTGAGGGTAAGGTTATGTTAGGTTAGGTTAGGGTAAGGTTATGTTAGGTTAGGTTAGGGCAGCGGTTCCCAAACTTTTTAGGCCGCGCACCCCCTTCTACATCCCGACCGGGTTCGCGCACCCCCCCCCCCCCCCTTAATAAAAAAAAAAAAAGAGAAGCAACAGAGCCTTTTAAGCCGCATAATAATCGGACCAATGAGAGTTTGCTCGCGCGTGGCATTTGTTTACAAGATTTAGTCCGCTGTTAAATGTTGCAGTGTGAACACAAACCGAACAAAGGAGCAACTGCAACAAAGCAAACGAACTGAAGGTGTGAAAACGCCCTGAAACACTGCAACAAAGTTTCAATAACTTTCAGTTACACAAGGCATCACTTTTAAAGAGCAACACGGATGTGAGCACACACGCACAGGCTCAGAGGCAGATTATCACATTTCATTTACAATTAATGAGCGACTAATGTAGCCAGGATGTCTTCGGACAAAGCATCGATGCGGCGCGACACAGTGTTGTTGGACACCGGGATCATGTCCAACTTTTTTGCTTCTTTCTCACCAATCATACATTCCACCATCTCTCTGGCAGCTGGCAAGCTCACGTCTTCGGCGATTGTGTGCGGTAGCCCCTTTCTCGCTATTCTGTAACCAGATATGAAGCCCGTAGTGCGTCATTTATAGACCAACACATGAATGAGACTGCAGTTGTTTTTGGCTGTTTTGTAACTCCTCCAATTTCGATATAAACAATGTAAGGGGCTTTTGACTTGCACTGGCATGCTTGGTGTTCAGGTGGCAACGTAAATAAGAGCTTCAGACTGTTAGCCAGAACCTCGCTGCACACCACGCACTGTGGCTTTGGGCAATCTGCGTTGCCAATCCAAGTGAAGCCCAGACACAGATACTTTTCATCATATTTCCTCTTTTTTTCCCAGTCTGCGCCGTCTCATCTTCCTCTGACTCTGGCTCGATTTCTTCTCCCGGTCTCCCCCCAACGCACCTCTCCGTTCCCCTCGCCTCCGATTCCTCTCTCTCTCTCTGTCCCTCTCCTCTTTTACGACTGATAGCTTCAGATGTCCCACCTGACAGTTTTTAAATTAAAATTACATTTTTTTTTTTATATTTAATATTATTACACCATCAGACCGCCATTACACTTTTCCTCTCGCGCACCCCCTAGAGGCAGCTCGCGCACCCCCAGGGGTGCGCGCACCCCACTTTGGGAATCCCTGGGTTAGGGTAAGGTTATGTTAGGTGAGGTTAGGGTAAGGTTATGCTAGGTTATGTTAGGTTAGGTTAGGGTAAGGTTATGTTAGGGTAAGGTTATGTTAGGTTAGGTTAGGGTAAGGTTATGTTAGGTTAGGTTAGGGTAAGGTTATGCTAGGTTAGGTGAGGTTAGGGTAAGGTTATGCTAGGTTATGTTAGGTTAGGTTAGGGTAAGGTTATGCTAGGTTATGTTAGGTTAGGGTAAGGTTATGTTAGGTTAGGTTAGGGTAAGGTTATGTTAGGTTAGGTTAGGGTAAGGTTATGTTAGGTTAGGTGAGGTTAGGGTAAGGTTATGTTAGGTGAGGTTAAGGTAAGGTTATGCTAGGTTATGTTAGGTTAGGTTAGGGTAAGGTTATGCTAGGTTAGGGTAAGGTTATGCTAGGTTAGGGTAAGGTTATGCTAGGTTATGTTAGGTTAGGTTAGGGTAAGGTTATGTTAGGTTAGGGTAAGGTTATGCTAGGTTAGGTTAGGGTAAGGTTATGTTAGGTTAGGGTAAGGTTATGCTAGGTTATGTTAGGTTATGTTAGGTTAGGGTAAGGTTATGTTAGGTTAGGGTAAGGTTATGCTAGGTTAGGTGAGGTTAGGGTAAGGTTATGCTAGGTTATGTTAGGTTAGGTTAGGGTAAGGTTATGTTAGGTTAGGGTAAGGTTATGTTAGGTTAGGGTAAGGTTATGTTAGGTTAGGGTTTTGGAAAAGTTAGGTTTAGGTTGAGGTTTACATTTAAGCAAGGAGCTATTGGGGTAACGATTGGGGTAAGTCTCCAGGAAATGAAGGTATGAATGTGTGTGAGAGAGAAAGAGCGCGTGCTGTGAATACAGACGTGCACGAGTGTAACATGGGTAACTATTTACCTGGCAAAGGTCATTCGGCCCGTTTCAGCACTCCAGTCCTGCAGTTTGTGGTCAAAGTTCAACTTTGTGTTTGGATACGTCTCTGCCTCTGTGGGAGTAACATGTCACAAAATGAGCTTATATCACAGATGCAAGCATGATGTCAACACCAGCAGGTTCATGCAACAGGTAATATCTTGTTAACATGCACACTGAGCCTTTCACGATTCCAATAAAATGCCGCAAGGACACAAGGTGCCAGCAAACAGTTCGATCAATCCCCCGCTGAAGGGGAACGACCTTTTCTGCTGATTAGCACGGCTCTCGTGAACAGCACTATCACAGCAGTCAGTCTTTTTGGTTTTAGGGGAAAGCGATGTTTAGGTTGTCACACTCCCCAAAATCTCTTTATCACAATGTTCACCCCAGGAGTCTGATAAGAGCGACGGCTTTACAATCGGCCCCTCTTTCAGCACACATGATTAAAGACAGACCCATGCTGTCACACATTATCTCTGATTGTGCACTGAGGCACTTCATTAAATATTAGGCAAACTCCTTTTAGCCTGAAAAGACCAACACATCCCCCAGACGTGCCCTGGTGTAATCAAACGGTTCGAAGAAGCTAACGCACTGGGAGCATCTGTCAATCTGGCTGGGCTCGCTGGAAAACCACCTAATTTAGGAGAATTGTTGGGAGGAAATAGTTCTTCGTTGAACTTGGAGGTCCACGCATGGTGCTTGAATGAAGAATGTATTGAGAGTAACTTGATTGGCTTTTCATAGAATCCAACGTAATACAAGACTGTATTATATGCTGTTTGTAAAAGTGGATCAGTGATCCTTTAAAGTGATACGATACAGTCTGAAATCTATGACAGAATAATGAACACCTTCGTGCTCTTAGAAATAAGAAGTTGAATTCACTATAATAAAAGGCACGGTTGTTCAAGTCAGCACACGAAGGCGTTGAGCTACTACATCCTGACTTGGTCTTTGATAGGCAGCTAATGACAGCTAACATTAGCAAACCAGTACCTAATTCACGACGACTCTATCGTGAGATTTCGGGACACATTTTGCGTCATCACTTCAAGGCGTGGTTTGCGTGCCGTGGACACTGCTATTTGGTTCCATTGAGGGAATATTTTAGGGTTTAGTGTATAAAGTACACACTCAGTATTTGGACCCTCGTATGAAATGGCAGACAGTGACAAGAGAAGGTGGACTAAATGGGGAGTGATGTCGGACGCAGGCCGTGACTCTTCTCGTGAGCTACTGCTACATTTTAGCATTCAGCTACATTCACCCCGTGGCTGTTACTTGTGGCTGCAGCAGCAAAGTTCAGCAAAAGTTATCTGATCTCCCTTTTAGAAGTCAGCGATGGAGGTTCTGCATGAATTTCATCACTCTAATGCTAATAGAGAGCAAACTCTGCCGCCTCTTCTATAATACCAGAGAGGTCGGGACTCCTGATAGCTTGCTATGTATAAATAAATATTAAAAGTGTTTTGATAGACATTAATTGATTTGTCCACGCATGACTCAACATCATAAATATATGGAGAGACTGCCGGTTAGATTATAACTGTGGGTGGTTGAGTTTTTTTCTTTAACCTCTTTCGTCATGCTCACACATGAAGGGGAAATGTCTTTTACAACCGGATCTAAAATGAGAAGAATCTGCTCAATATTACAGAGTTGTTAGAAGGCAGAATCATTACAAGATGCATTTCATTTCTTCCTTTTCTGTCTCTTTCTCTCCTTCTTTGTAGGCTGAGCGTTTCACTTTGTGCTGCTGCCTTTATGTTAACACTGATGGCATTCAATTCAGGCTGAATTGTATGTGCACAGAAACGGCCTTCGCACGAGACAGACATCTGAAATAGCCGCCAGATTTATGCAATGGGCTGCGTGTCTGAAAAGGACTAACACTAGAACACATTTCGCAGCGTTTTCTTGTAGAAAATGTGCACCATTTGATTGTGAAATCATCACTTCAAATTGGCTATAATGTGGTTGATCCAGCGCACATCCTGTGACGTTGTGTTGAGGAGTAATGGTCTTACCCGTTAGCAGCTCTTTGTTCAGATTGGCTCGGTCCACAGACAGGATGAACTGAAAGGGAAATAATCTGTGTTAAAGTGCAATTGTACAAGTAAACTACAGCTTTAGTTTTATTTAACCGAGCAAGTCCCCGTGGAATTGAGCACCAAACTGCCAGCGGTGTAATTAAAAGCCATTTTCAGACTCACTTACTACGCTCTATTTCTTTGTGACATTATTTCAGTCAGACTGCACCAGTTGTCACTTGTACTGTTTAACATTTGGCACATTCTCAAGTCATTACAGTAAACGTACCTCTTTCTGCGCACGCATGTTGTTTGAATGTCTTATTGTATAGAAATAATTGGCATAGTTCTTGCATCAAAGAAATAAAAAAATAGTGCAGTTCTTTTTGTGAATGTAGTCCTACGATTGGCAATAATGGGATCATATTTTGGTTTAGTCATGATATATGTTTATTATGACATTATGACAGCGGTCAGCTCACCTGGCCTTTCTTGCCATAAGGGATCGCGGACTGTTTCCCACTCGGGGAATGGATCATTCTTGAATTCATGGGGATCCCCTGAGAGACAATCTGTGGCAAAATCGTTAATATAGAAAAACAAAAGACATTTATGAACAATTCTGCAAAGTGTTACACTTTGCATTGGCAAAATCTATGTTTTCAGTCTCAGTGGTCCAAGTGGAAACAGGGTGTTGTGCCATGGACTGTCCAACATGTGGTCGCCCAGCTTCTGACCTTGAGAGTTCATGTGAAAGCCTTGTAAAGCAGGGCTCGTTTTATCATGCCGAAAAGTGTAAAAGGGTCTGATGCAGGTGTCTCATGCGTGCATAACATGCTTGGTGCAGCAAATGTGGACCAACAAAGACGACCGCTGACGTCAGATGCCAGAATGAAACATCTGGAGGGGACTGCGAGCAAAGAACGCAGACAGGTAAAAAAACTAGTGCTGGGCAAGTTAACGCGTTCATTTCGCGTTAACGCATTCATTCATTGACGCCGACAATTATTTTATCGCGTGTTAACGTATTAAAAAAAAATTATTTATTTTTTTAAACTGAAAGACAAGAGACATAACAACAAGAGGATGACAAGAACAGTGGGATGAAAGCCATCAAACATCCTATAGTCAGACTGTCTCATGTTTATCGTTTTGTATTAGAGATATGATGTCCCTTCAGGGTTGCCGTAGAGAAAAGGCAACTTCCGCTGCTCTCCCTGGGGACTAGTGGACATCGCTGCGGGAAAGTCAGCAGACACTCAGATCTCCGTGGTCAACTCAGCAGACACTTACATGTTAGTGCACATATATGCTCAAATTCACGGTAAACGCATTTAAACGGCACAGATCGGGAGCGAGCGAAGGACTTTGACAGTTAGAGGAAAGATTAACGTGAGACAACATCCGGTTTCTTCAGACGAACATCCGGTTTTCAGAATAAGATGCCAACAAAGTATGAATTATATTCACATTAAGTATGAAACATGCTACCTGCATCTCGTGAACCAAATGTTATTGCCCTTTTGTTCATATAGCAGTACTTTTAAAATAAAAGTGCGCAATACACTACTTTACAATTCATGATTGAACTTTGCCATAACAATGCGATTAATCGAGATTAAATATTTTAATCGTTGCCAAGCACGAAAAAAAAATTTAAACGGGGGGGGGGGGGGGGTGTTCCACCAGCTTGCCTCCACCTCGTAGGGGTGGGAATAGTGGACATGCCGCACATGTTTATGCAACTAATGTGATATCTTTTAGATCAATAAACAAGCAGGCGAGGGTCATGTCCTCATTTCCAATTTATTGTCAAACATTGAATCTGTTTGATCAGCGTACCTTGTCCTCCATCCCAACCTGCTTCAGTGCTTGCCGGCCCCTGTGAGACAAAGCCAGGTTGATGCTTCTTCCCTTCACTACTTTGGCTTGCCGGATATCTGGCCAAAATCAGACACAAAGTGTTCATTTGACCTTTTGGGAAATTTTGATGATCTGTTGAAAAAGTGATGAGTCTTTTTAACCTGTGTTTGTACATTGTTCAGGATTATCGTACATTTTATGCAAGGGGTCTGTTCCTCAGAGAGGGGCATGATGGAACAATGTTAATTTCTTAAAAATAGAGCTTTGAATACTACCTTCCCGGGTTTCAAAGACTTCCACATCGAAGCCTCTTTTGGCAAAGAAGCAGGCATTGAGTGCCCCAACCTAAATGGTGAAGGGGAGTAAGGACATTTCTTTGAACATCAGTGCTTCACACTTTCACACAAAACAAATGATCTCTTAATAAACAAGATTAAAGGCTAAACTAAAGGCTAAAGAGTATGGGTCAATACAACAGATCAAAAGGCAAGACATACAATTCATAATTAACTTTAATTTTCTTTTCTTACCAGACCACCGCCCACCACCACTACTTTTTTCTTGGGTGGCCTGCCTGTTGATTCCTCCATTGTGCTTCAGGTTCTCTGGTGATCTGAACCCTCTCACTGTCCAGTTTAGAGTGATTGACTGAGGTGGTGGGTAATGATTAAAAAGAGGCGGAGCAGAGAGAGTCTCATGTAATGCAGTGGTGTATAGTAACGAAGTAGAAATACTTCGTTACTGTACTTAAGTAGTTTTTTTGGGTATCTGTACTTTACTACTTATATTTCTGTTGACTTTTACTTTTACTTCACTACATTTTGCAAAGAAAACTGATACTTTTACTCCGATACATTTCCCCTGAAACCTTCGTTACTCGCTACAAAATCAAATCTATCTTGAGAAAAAAATGAATCATGAGAGCAGCGTCGGGGACTGTGGTGGAACACAGACTGCAAGCAAGCAGGTTTGGTGAATCAGTGGTCCTAGCAGCAAGTTAAATCATTGGTTAATCACGTTAATGCGCAATTGCAAACAAGTGCTCTCAAAGCCGCGGTGTTTTGATTCCCAGGATGCTACATGCTATAAGCTAGCGGGCGACTCCCTGAGTAGCATTCCACTCTACGATGACTGATTTCATGATGGAAGCAGAAATGGAGGCACCTGCTACTCCCGCAACAAACGACGGTGGTGACGAAGACCAACACCCGTGGATCACTAGCGAGTTAGTGAGCTGAGGAAGTGTTGTAGCTATATACACGGATTGACAGGAGCCGCGAGAGCGCAGCATTAGTGAAATCCTTCCCAGCTGTGCGCAAGCTGTCTGTGACGCTGAACACACCTCTACCTGTGAAGGTAGATTTGTGTCTTTATTTTTCAAAAGCAAAAAAAAGTTTCAAAAGCAAAAGAAAGTTTCAAAAGCAAAAATAAAAGTTTTAAAAGCAAAAAAAAAAGTTTTAAAAGCAAATATATAAACTGAGAATAATTTATTTGTTAAAAAAATAAAAGCTTTGGTTTTGAATCCAAAAGTTTTGAAACTAAAAGTTTTGAAACTAAAAGTTTTGAAGGCAAAAGCTTTGGAACCAAAAGTTGTGAAACCAAATGTTTTGAAGCCAAAAGCTGAGTTGGGTGTAGTGGGCGGGGCATACGCTGCTGAATGTATCAGGAGTTTCTATTGGTCCGTTTGACTTGCGTCTCGTATCTGCATTACCTACACAAACGGGAGGTTACGTGACATGGAGGTAAGTTGACTGCTCTGTTTTGTCAAAATTATTGTAAATATAGCAGCACTTCACTTTGTTCTCATGTTGTTCGTGTCGTGGAGTCTCTTTTTAAGAACGACATGGAGGGCTGCTGTGTTGACATGACAGGTTACATGCACCTGAGGCATCTATGTTAGCTAAGGTTAGCTACACATGTATGACACAATTTAAAACAAATCCTATGAGCTTGGTTCTCTCTGACCGAGGTAGGTACAGATGACGACACTGTATCTAAAAACGACATGCGTCTTATGACTACACTGGTCAGACACCGAAGAAAACTTTTACTACTTCTGCCACCTCTGCTTGAAACGTCCCTTAAGTGTTCAAACGCACCACCTTGTCGCGGAAGCTGTGCAGTACACACACATACATGATAGTCGATAAATTGGCAATTATGAACGCAGGCTCTGGGAAAATACTTTAAATCAGTGTATTTTAGATCACATATATGCCTCGCATGGAAATTAACATGCATGTGCTACAACTCTATTATTTTCATTCATAGATTATTGTGTGCAATTGTAAATAAACCTATTACATTAGTTGAATTGATTAACACAAACATATTAAGTGTTGGGTTCCTGCTAACAAGTACGAATCATGTAACAGTAAAAGGAACCCAAAACATTATCAGTTGACCCCATACAAAGGCTTGTATCATTTTATACTTGATAATTAACAAAATTGTACCACTTGTGCCTTTATAATAAGCTCCAGAGAGTAAAATAGTGACACAAAACTCATTCAACTTACATTTAAACATGTCTGTGTATTATGGAGGGGTTCTGTATATTTGTTAAATCATTCCATTGTTTAGTTTGTTGGCAATGACTGGCTTTTCTTGTTATACGATATGACTATATGGTCTGTGTATTTATAATAATCCAGTGTGGTCATAATTCCCTTTTCTAGAGAATGGAACCTCTTCCACAAAGAGCTTTTGTTCAGGTATGTTGACCTCTCTCCTCAAAATGTAATTGATCTGTATATACACATCTAAACATGTTTTGATACCACTGCTCTAATAAATTTCTATTTTGCTAAATTCCCTCTTACAGGAATCCATTAGCAGGCGGCTTTTATGCAGGGTCAGGGATCGGCTTTCTGCAGTAATCACAAGGGAGCCAATTGATTTTGATTACCTGCACATGGTTATCTCTCAGGAATTGCAGTTTCTTCGAGCAGGGGCAGTCTATATGGATATTCCTCAGTGTGTAGTAGATGGTTTACAAAATCTAAGTGAAGTGATCAAGTCTCACATTTCAAACAGCACTGTTGCTCCATTACTTGACAGTGTAGCTGTAGTTGAATGGAATGGTACTGTGGGTCGACCAAAATTTAGCATTAATACCCTAGTCCTTGAAAATCTTCTAAGCATGAACCTACCAATGACCACTCTGGCTACTGCCCATGGCATTTCAAGATCCACACTTTACAGGAGGATGAGGGAGCATAATCTCTCAGTCAGAAACACCTACTCTGATATATCAGACATTGTACTTGACCAAAAGGTGAGATCTATCAAAGCCAGAATGCCTGATGCAGGATATCGGCTTGTAAAAGGGTCTCTACTGGCTATGGCAATGGCTATATTCATAATTAATGTATGTGTTTGGTCCATCTCAGATCCTGCAAGCAGAACACTTGCATGATGAGGAACCTGATCCAGAGCATGGGGTCACTGTAGCAGAGATGCCGTGCCCCTTGTCAGCTGAAGGTCTTGCTGCAGTGCAGCAAGTAAACCCCACCGTCGATTCCTCTTCTTTTGGACGGGACATCTATATGCATGTCCTTCAACTGGCCTCATTTTTTGGATGAAGTTTGATTGATATACTTGATGCACATCTCATGTGCTTATTCTAAAACAAGTATGCACTTTTAACTGATCACAAATAAAGCACAGTAAATAGATACTTATGTGTTTATTTTGCTCACTCACATTATAACAAGGTGGCATAAATAGCTGCAGTATAAAATGATTCTGGAACGTTTTGTTTGTTTCACTAAAGAATAGAAAACATAAAGAATAAGCACAAGTGAAACACAGAACCATGCTCTTGCCAACAACTATTTAACACATTTATCACACTCTATCAAATCCTGCACCATACTTAATGGCAGTTTGCAGGAGTGTTTTAAAAGATTCATAATCTTTAATGTGGGCTACTGGGAATGTGATGGTGTCTGTGCGAGCACTGACACTTGGGTAACACACAGCGTGGTTAGGCATGGCGTTCAGACACCAATGATCAAATTTCACTGTGAGTTTGAATGTTTGCCGATCTTCCAAAAGCAGATGTCTGTGAGCTTGACCAGTCATCCACTGCATGACTGAGGATACAGTCAAAGCCTCTCCTGCGGTGTCGCCATCAGTTTGTGCATCTTGAAGAGAAATACAAAGTGTAGACCAGAATAAATCTCTCCAGTCATTTTATATGCAAACAGTTAAATATGATGCTCATTAAGACAGTTCTATGGTATAGAATTAGGGTGGAAATCTAAACTTTCAATCACAAATAATTATTTTAAATGAATGGTTGGACATACCGTCAAGTTCTAGGAGGAAATATTGGAAGTGCTCCAAGATTTTTGATTCCTTCACTTGCTTACTTGAACCACTTACACTCAACTCCGGGGCCAGATGGGACATGATGTAATGTGAGTCCACCTACATTTCAAACATAGTGATACACAATGAGATTTCTCAAAACTTAGCTAGTTAAGAAGCAGAAAGGAAGTTATGGAAATACTATGTAGTACAACTAGTACAACACTCTAAGCAACACTCGTGCAAACTGAGTCGTCGTCTCTGAAGATGAAGAGACTGCGACACTCTTCTGGCTTTGTCTGCATCACTTTGATGAGGTCACACACTTTCAGGCCCTCACGCAGTTGCTGAAGCATGGGCATGCGCTTAGTCTTCACATGAAGTCGAATCGCCCTGAATACAGAAAAAATTATTTTAAGGAAAGGGAAATAATCTCCAAGTCAAGCTGTCCAGGTGTAGTAGTTAAGACTTTAGGGCAGCAGGCTGAGGAAAATGGCCTTGAACAAGGCTTTGCTACTACATGTAGACAACGATATACATTTCCTTTTAACCCGACATGGACATGTCAGTAAAATACATTTTGAGCATTGTAATTGGAGTGCATTGGCCTCTAGCTCATTTCTCTTTAATCAAAATAAATGTTTCACACTGAAGCCAAAGAGCACCCTAGAAACAAGAACCAATTATCATTAGCCTTAAATTTCTCAAAGAAAAAATAAAACACACAAGGCCTATGATTATCTGAGGCCACACTTTAGCTAATCTTCATCAAGTTTAATACAAGACAGTAACATGGTTGTAACCTCGTCATCTGTACCTACATCGGTCAGAGAGAACCAAGCTCATAGGATTTGTTTTTGCTTTTAAAACTTTTATTTTTGCTTTTGAAACTTTCTTTTGCTTTTGAAAATAAAGACACAAATCTACCTTCATACGCATGGCAATCACAAGCGACAGGTCGCCCGAGGACTCTCCAAACAACCTGCTGAGGTGGAAATTCATTGGGATTTTGCCAACCAGGCTGAACCGTCCTGCTGTATAGGCCCACACTGTCTTTTCTTAAAAGTTAATATAATGATAACCTGTGTGTAGTCATAAGGTCCATTAATAAAAAGAGGCACGAGACCATTACAACAGTGAGGTGAGTGGCGTGATTAGGTTCTAGTTGTGAATTTTGTTGAACAAGTGAAGGTCGCCATCTAGTGGCTGTGTGATGTCAGCAATTTCAGTGGGTATAACTACAACCCACAGCACACGCACGTAAATTCAAAGAGTACATCTGCAGAACATTTTTAGTTCATGTTGTCAGTGTTAATGTTAAAGGGAAAGTAAGTTACATATTGCGTGCATACAATTAAGCATAGAGTATTTAGAAAGAAATCAAAATAGCCTGCAGTTATTTTATTTGTCAAAAATATAGTAAAAGTAGCCGATTTATTTTCTTCATATCTAATTGTGGTGCGATGTACAAATGGTCTTGGCTTGAATGTCCAAAGTTAATCAATTTCATTTTATTGCATGTGTAATGTACCCATTCCCACGGTACAAATAAAGCTAAATATTTGTCGATCGCAATGCCTTCAAAACAAAGAAAAACATGTATTGTGTAATGTAGTTGTATTATTGGCTCACTATTCATTTACATTTTGACATTTGTAGTGGAGTAATTTGCAAAGGTTAACTGGATGTTACAGTCTCTTTGCAGATTTCAAGTTAATTATTTTCAGGCATCTCTGACTTTACTATTGATACAATTTCTGCATCACCAGTTAACTGCATCTTATGGCCATTTAGTTTTCCACAAGGAGAGGCGATGAATTTCATGCAGTATTTTATTGTATTTATTTGACAATTTTGCATCAGTTGTGTTCATTTCTCAATGATGTGTAACTACAGTTGAAATGCGTATGACGGGGCTCTTAAACCAATACGATACGCTGAACAAGAATCCACGCGCAGGGCTCCTAATCGATATCAGAACCAATGACACAACACAATTTCAGAAATGTGCTAGATATTTTGCCGCATGCAGGTAATTTAAACTTCGACTGCCTAATCAATATCTATTGTCGTTATTACATGGACCAGCCGCTGATATCATCGCAGAATTGATAACGTACTATGTTGAATTACGGTCTGTTCGGTGTGTGATTGCTTTTGTCTATTTAAATATGGCGCTGTAAAAGCCAAGGTTTGTTTTTTATGGGTGCAAAGTATGTTTAAGTGCATTAACCGAACGGCCCAGTTTACGAGATACCTCCAGTCAGCAGGCAACGGTTTCTGTATTAACCAAGATTTTAGGTAAGTGTTGTCAAGTCAAATGTCTTAACTTTTTGTGAAAAACAATTGAGTTATTTTCACACCAAAGGTAGGCTAGCTGGCTGCAGAACTAAAGCCGGTTTGCTGAGCTATGTTAAGACCCAAGCTAACGTAAGACTGAAGCCGTTAGCTATGATGCTACGTAGGGTGGCACTGTTAGCTAGCGAAGACGGATTTGTGTGCGGAGCTAACGTACCGTATAATGCACAATTATAATACATTTTATATCGGCAGGGAATACACGCTAACCACATAACGTTAATTAGACAAACTAACACCACTTGTATCCTTGATCATATTCCTGGAGCTCATGTTGCTAATTTAGCAAGCTAACGTTAACGCTAGTTTGCCTTCTGTGAGGGGGTTTGTTTTATGTCCTCTAGCGAGTAATGCTGCCTAATTTTTGCTGTACTTTGGGCGAAACTGTTGTATTCGTGTTTTCATACAACCACCTTAGCGTTAATAGTACATTGCGAATAATTCTGGTATATTTCCTTTTTGTCTAGCTAGTAATAACTGTAACGTTACTTCGCTAAATACAGTTCCGAACAGTTTTGTTGGTTGTTTCAGAGCTGATAACAACTATACGCCGTGTGAGTTAACGCTAAATAATGAATTGTCAGATTCCTACAAATGTGCTCTACATCAACAATGAGTTTGCTAATAGCAGCTGCTTTCACAGTGATGTTACCAGGTGCATGTTGTTGCTGTAAGTTAGTCTGAGTGACTGTCCGATTGACCCAACTATGGCATCTTAAACCCCTGAAAAGGTGACCTCAGTGAGTGTTGTGGCTTATATTTAGTGTGAGTGTACACTATGTATTTATTTATACGTATTATATACAAATCAGTCTTGTCATACACAGAATGTCACTTGTGATTTTTGTCCACAATGTGGGTTGTATCAGAATATGACAGAGTCCTTGGCTAACTGCACCAAATGTTGACCGTACATTTGATTCCCTCCACTGCAGGCTGGTGTCATCCTTTCCTCTCAGAATGACCGACCCAGCAGTGAACAGGGTGGTCAGTGACATAATTCGCTCTCCTGAGGACAAACGGGTTTACCGGGGTTTGGAGTTCACCAATGGCCTGAAGGCAATGCTCATCAGTGACCCGACAACAGACAAATCCTCAGCTGCTTTGGATGTTGAAATAGGTAAAGGTCTTTCATCGCTATTGTCCTGCCAGGTACTCCTGTATTGTCATGTGGCTTTAAGCCTTACGGGGGGCTTTTTGAAAGCACTAGGGAAAATATATCCACAATATCTAAACATTTTATTTGCCCTGTAGAATATGAAAATAGACTATTTTGGTAAAATGCATGGAAAAATGGTGTTCTTCTCAGATTGCCATAGTTGCATGCACAGAGTAACCTCAATGCTGGCTGTGTACCTGAAGTTTTGCATTTTAATTTTTTTTCTCATGAATTTGAATTTATAAAAAATATATTCCAGACATCAATCACTAGGTCAAGATGAATTGCACTAATTCTCAGAATTTTGTCTTGATGGATTTTGACATTAATGTTAAATGTGCCTTTACATGCACATATTGCGATTGCCTGAGTGTGAACTCACTTTGCTGGTTGCTCTAGCTTAACAAGATCATGACTTGCTATTGTTTCAAAGGTTGTGAGTATAGAACTATAATTCATCGGTTATGCAGTATTCCTGTTACCATGAATATACGGTACCTGTAAACACAATATTGCTGTGTACCTACCTTGTGTTCCATTTCCAGACTAAGAGTGACAAGGGTTCATTTACTGCAGGCTTAGGAAATGATGAAGACATTCCTAATACTCCACACTACCTATGTTACCAAATTTTTTTAAATCATATTATTAAGATAATGTCTCTGTGTTCATTTTAAATCATTGCTTGAATAACAAGTTCACAATGTAATATATAGTCGCGGTGCAATTACACATCTAGGCTTATTTCCACTCTTTCCTCTAGAGTCTAGCAGACAATGAAAAATCAAGATGCTGCATCTTTGAACTTTAATGAGCTTAGATATACAGCGGGATCAGCTGATTTTCTGTGGCCGTTCTTCTTGAATTCCCAGGTTCATTATCGGACCCAGGGAACATCTCGGGCCTGGCGCACTTCTGTGAGCACATGCTGTTCCTGGGGACACAGAAGTACCCCAAGGAGAATGAGTACAGCCAGTTCCTCAGTGAGCACGCAGGCAGCTCCAACGCCTTCACCAGCGGGGAGCACACCAACTACTACTTTGACGTGTCCCATGAACACTTGGAAGGTGCTCTAGACAGGTAATTTCCTGTTAATTTGATGAGATTCATTTTGCCACGTACAAAAGTAATTTTTACTTTTTATTTGCGCCGCTGTAATCATTTGTGTCGACTCTGGCACCCTGGTACGACTTTTTCTCTGCAAATGTTAGTCACGATTGGGAAACCTGACTCTTTACAGTCAGTCCAATCAAATGAATCTAACTAGTCTCAAATATTTTGTCCCCCACATTTTCATACCTGAGTTAAGTCTTTTTGTTTTTTTTAAGGCCCCATATACCTTAACCCAATTAAGACAGATTGCTTCCTTAGTGCTTGTTTATTCATACCATTACAGTTGAGCTGTCAGGTTGTTGTCTGATCGTCTCTGGTTACCAGAGACTGCTTTGTTGAGCTCTTTTCCTTTTTGTGTGTGTGACCATCAGCATAGTTCCTACCCCCCCCCCCCCCCCCCCCCCCCCACTCAGGCTAGGAAACCTCAGGCACCGGGTGTAACCGATGTCCGCAGCCTTGCAGAGGTCTCTGCTCACGTGTCGGCCATGGGGGGTTTGCAAAGGGCAGTCGGGCGGTGTCAGAATTGAACCTATCGGGATAAGCTTACCTACTTATAAATGAATTGATAGCGTAGCAGGCACCTGTTTGTGTGGTGGGCTAATTGTTCCCCTGTGCCGGTGAATTGTGAAGGCCATCTGCACTGTAGTGGTAGGAAAGGACAGTGCAGAGTATGTTTAAATATTAATGATGTTGCCTCTTTGAAAATAGAAGAGCGCTGAGTCTGAAAGGAGCATATGCATCATTAACTGGCCCCGTTATTTTAACCGTACCCATGTATAAACTTTCTAGGCAGCTGGCACATTTGGTCATTTGTAATCAAAGAGCAAGATTCTTTTGTGGGGTTATTAAAGACTGAGTTTGAATCTTCTACTACAAACATGTCAGTACTCCAGTTTATGGTGTGATTTTATTCATTTAATAATTCATCTAAACAACTAGCTGCTTTTTGTCGGATGACATGACTTTGTACAATATTCCATCTGTTGCATAAATCTATAGCAAAATCTCACCTTGGACTGTGCTTTGAAAATGTTCAAATGTGTGTGTGTGTGTGTGTGTGTGCTCAGCTTTACTCATTTGCTTGGCAGTTTGCCCTCATCTTGCGCTCATGCAAATTAATTTTCATCACGTCCTGCTTCATGCTCTTTTCTGTGTCTACAAGTGGTCCAACACATTTAACCCAGAACAGCATTAAGCTACTGAAAGAGCAAATCTTTAAATGTTCCAGCCCTAAGAAACTTCATTACGCACCTGAAAGTGAATTACTGCTATACCGACATTAGTTTTTGAACCATGCAGTTTAATGTTCCCCTTACTGTCGTTTTGCCATCTGTGTAGGTTTGCCCAGTTCTTCCTGTGCCCTCTGTTTGATGAGAGCTGTAAGGACCGGGAGGTGAACGCTGTGGACTCGGAGCACGAGAAGAACCTGATGAATGATTCCTGGAGGCTGTTCCAGTTAGAGAAGGCCACCGGCAACCTGAACCACCCCTTCAGCAAATTTGGAACAGGTAGACGATAACCAGAGTTATCATTATTTTACACACACGCTACAGCTTTGATCTGTGACATTAATAACTCTATTTATGCCTCCTAACCATAACCATGAAGATTCACTCAACTGAGGGAAAGCATCTCAACGCGTGAAGGGTTTTACTCTCAGGGCGAAGGGAAGTCAGAGTGAGTCAGAGCTCCGAGCTCCAAATAACCACCTGATGGCAGCCTTGAATTATATCTTCATCCAGTTAAGAATAGAAGAGGATCAGACAGGCCTGAAAATCACTCCCTGTTAGCGGACCAGCATAATCCTCTCAGGAGTGTTGCTTTGATGTTCTGTCTCTGTCTCAACAGATTTGAAAAGTGGTTCATTCACAGACGACGAGCAGCTTGTTCGTGTGCTTTACAAGCTGTCACTGGGTCCTCATAAACTGATTGGTTCTCAGAGTAAATGACTCAAAGTATTATATTACAGTTCTCTGAATATTCATGCGGTCCTCAATGAGACCACGCTGATGTTTTTCTGTCTGCGTCCTTTGTGTTCTTAAGAAGAGGAACAGTCTTTGTTCTCTGTGCAGTGATCATTGTCGAATGTCAATACACTGCTCATATTTCTGAAGTAGGAAAATGAAACGGAAGGATTTTTATTTTTTATGAACTGGTAAACATCTTGTTGCATTTGTACTCCTTGACATTGAGAAGCTGTGACATTGATTTTGAAAACCCATTATTCTCTCTGTGTATTATTTCTCTCTTTAGGCAACAAGTTGACCCTTGAGACCCGGCCGTCTAAAGATGGGATTGATATTCGTCAGGAGCTCCTGAAATTCCATTCTACGTATTACTCCTCCAACCTCATGGGACTGTGTGTGTTGGGAAGAGGTAAGAGCTACCGGTAACCTCTCGCCAATGCTTGAATGCCGCGAAATACCTCAATTGGCCTCATGCGACTTATCAGTCAAGACAACAAAGAGGAACAAACAATGCAAGTCATGCATGACGTTGTGTACATGGGCACACCATGTACACCATCTGCCCAACATCTCCTCTTTTTTTATTTTGCATGTTTGTATTCTTAGGATTTGCAAACGCATGGTTTATTTATTTTCTAAAACAATATCTTCCTTTTGATCTTTTACTTGTTTCAGCCTTTGTGATCCTCTGTGATTGTGAGAAACTTTGTAAAGCTGCTTCCTGTTTGGCCATCTTCAGTCGTTGTGTTGAAGGACAGTCGAACTAATTTCTTAATAAACTAAAGCTGATATTGCAGTAAATAAATACGCATTAAAAAATTAAAGCAACAAGGGCTCCACAAAACACCTGTTTTTATTTCTACTTAGCAAATGGTTTTCTTAAATCCTCTTGTGTACAGTGTTCACTTTAATAAGAGCTAGCTCTGAATTTGAAGGCACAAACGGTGTCACCAGTGTGTTCATCGCCAGCTGACATTTTTCAAAATGTCCTCGTCTGAAGTGAGACGTAGTTTGACAAGTGCTTCCAGGAACATCCTGACATGACTGATGGCTCTGAGATCTGTACTTTTCGGACTATAAGTCAGTTACAATATTCATGTTAAATGTGTTGGCGGAGGAAAGCTACGGAAAAATTCGTATATAAGTCGCACCGGACTATAAGCAGACGCCTCAAAGTGTGGGGTAAAAAGTAGCGGCTTACAGTCCGAAAAGTACGGTACTTAACTGCTTAATGTCTCGTGAGCTTCCTTGTGTGTTCATTGGTCAAAATCATTGGTGTGGAACCGTTGTTTGCATTCTGGAAATACTTTGACAGTCGAAGTATGATAGTCTGTTTATGTTTCATGTTGATGAGTGCAGTCATCCTTTAATTATAAGTTAGAAGCCACTAATACGATTCTTTGGGTATTATTTGCACTCGTATGAGCTACTGGTTGTCTATTAGCCCTTTGATACACAAGCTAAGACACAACATGGGTCAAAAATGACCCATATTGACCTACAATGTTATTTCGTGCATGGCTGAGGGTTTCTTTGCTATATTTTTGGAAATCAATATATTTCATCATTTAATATTCAAAGTATTCATTAAATATCTTGTTTTTGATTACCACAAATCCTTATTTTAATTTTTCCTTTCTTAATTTATGAACTAAAATAGTTTTTGTATTACTATGTCAAGTTTACACACGGGTCAAAAATGACCCGTGTGTAAATGTCATAAAAATTATTATAAGAGTGATTTTTTCATTTTATTATTATTTTAGCAGTGATTTGGACCAAAGAATTACACATTTAATATATGAAATATTTACTTTGTCACACTCACACATGACATACACTATACAACCGATAACACTGATATTGAACTTAAACCACACCCTCACACACTTAGGCCACGCCCCTGTCACACACTTAGGCCATGCCCCTGCCACACACATAGACAACGCCCCTGCCACACACTTAGACCACGCCCACATCACACACGTAGGACACGCCCCTGCCACACACGTAGGCCACGCCCCTGCCACACACGTAGGCCACGCCCCTGCCACACACATAGACAACGCCCCTGCCACACACGTAGGCCACGCCCCATCCACACGTAGGCCACGCCCCATCCACACATAGACCACGCCCACAACACACACGTAGGTCACGCCCACGACACACATGTAGGTCACATCCCACACGTAGGCCACGCCCCTGCCACACACATAGACAACGCCTCTGCCACACACGTAGGCCACGCCCCTGCCACACACCTAGACCACGCCCACGTCACACACATAGGCCACGCCCCTGTCACACACTTAGACCACGCCCCTGCCACACACTTAGGGCACGCCCCTATCACACTTAATTAAAAACTCCTTCGGGTCACTTTTGACGCATGTTGTGTATCAAAGGGTTAACTTTGAAATGAATCTTAAGCTCAACTATAAATGTGTTTTCCTCTCTACCTACAGAATCATTGGATGAGTTGACCTCCATGGTGGTCAAGCTGTTTGGAGAAGTGGAGAACAAGAACGTACCGATCCCAGAATTCCCTGAGCACCCCTTCCAGGAAGAACACCTGAAAGTGAGTCGGTTACTTATCTCACCAATGTTTCTCACACTTTACACTTTTACTGGGCCATACCCAATATTTAATGTGATATAATATGTCTTTGCTATATGAATAGACATTGTCTATGTTTTGTGGGGAACATGTATTCAGGCACAGGATAATGAAAATGTTTTCCAGTTAACATCAAAATCTGTTTTCTCTTGCAGCAATTCTACAAAGTGGTGCCTATTAAAGACATCAGGAACCTGTATGTGACTTTCCCCATCCCGGACCTCCAGAAGTACTACAAGTCTAACCCGGGACATTATCTGGGACATTTGATTGGTCACGAGGGACCCGGCAGTTTGTTATCTGAGATCAAATCTAAAGGTAAGGCGTAGCGTACAGCTCCAACAACAAGTGGAGCGGGTAAGCTTGTATTAGGAAGGCATTGTGCATTTTGGAGGTTAGCTCATTCCTTTTCACTTTTTGGAAGACATAAAGGCGCTATGCAAAAACAAATTGTTTTATTTTGATGCTCCTATTTCAGATAGATTGCACATCAAACATGTGGGTAGAGGACAGACTGACCTGGGTATATTAGCAGTATATGGAGTTCAACATGGCGACACAGAAAATAAATGTTAACAATGGAGAGGGTTGAAGTGTCAAAGTGTATGGTTGTATAGGCCTCCCATCACTACTGCTTTTCAAACAACAAACTAGCATGCTAGCTACTGATTAGCATGTTTGCTAATGTGCTAGCTTGCCACATATTTAGTGTTATTGTGACTTCTACATTCTTGGTAATGTAGCTGTCAGTCTGACAAGAAGCACTTACTGGAATCCTCAAATGAGGTCCATACAGCATAAGTTGTTAACAAGCTATAGCTACTTTTACACCTGGAAATAAACCATATATGTGGTAGAGTCAGGAACTTCTTCAATCCTTATTATAACAAAAATGCAATTTAGGCAAAGCTGAAACCAAACCTTGGAGTATGAAATGTTATGCTGAAACGTTCATGCTTAAGTCATAAAATGCACAATTGGTTTGCCTAACTTCCCAACTGTAAGGATAGATGTTTGGATTGTGACTTAAGGTGCCGTACACAAGTTGAAAACTAGCTCAAACTCTTGTGTAGGGTTTGCATCATCGTTTCCCACCAAGTTTTTTAACATAGTATGACCAGATATAAATACTAAATAATATGAATCTGAATATGTACCATTCTATGGATAATTATTCAACCAGTTTTTTTTTTTTGTACTATTAAACTTATTAAGATGTTCAATCCTAAATCTTATATTTACTAATGACTAACTGAAAATGATCATCATGATTATTATTTTTAAAACGGAACACAAAAATGAAGTTGTTTTATTAAGGTGTTTAATCTTAAATCTTATATTAATGATTCTTATCTAATGATTATTTTGAAGGCTGGGTGAACACACTTGTTGGAGGGCAAAAAGAAGGAGCCCGAGGATTCATGTTCTTCATCATCAACGTGGACTTGACTGAGGAGGGCCTCTGTAAGTAGCACAGTCTCATAGTCCATTCATCGCTTGCTGCTGTGCTTTGCATGTGTTCAGGATAATTCCCTGTTGTGGTCTGATTGGTTTCCGCTGAGTAAATGACATGTAGATGCTGTTCATTTAGGCATGTTGTATACAGTGTATAATCCAGTATATATTGTGTCACTGCAGTGCACGTTGAGGACATCATCTTCCACATGTTCCAGTACATCCAGAAACTGCGTACTGAGGGACCTCAGGCGTGGGTGTTCGATGAGTGCAAGGTAATTAATGTTGTCTGTTTAGAGATAACATGGCAGGCGGAGGGGCAGGACGAAGTTGACCTACTTATTTCTGGTTAGTGGGGAAACTAATAGAGCGGCACAGACTTTTGACAGCAGAGTCTGATGGTGGAAATAGCTGGCAGGTTTGAATCCATCTTATCTGCTGAATGCAGCCAGTGTCAAATGAAGCTGGTGTTCTTTTTCTGTGCTACACTGTAAAAGTCTGTTTGCTGAAGGATCAGAATGACTCATCCTATTTCTAGAATCTGCCTCTAAATTCCTGTCAATCGTATGCAACTGTTGTACGTGTTGTGATTTTACTTGTTACATTCTACCTCTCTGTCTCTCTCTGTAGGATTTAAACAAAGTGGCCTTCAGGTTCAAGGACAAGGAGCGCCCCCGTGGCTACACGTCCAAAGTGGCCGGTCTAGTACACGTAGGTCCCCTCTCCGTCTGCTGAGGCTGTTTCCAGGGAGACACTGTGCAGCTTGTTGCGTCTCTACCTGCTGTCGTCATCGGGCTGCCTGGTGCTGCTGTTGACTAGATTTTGCAGAGGCGCAGTCAGTTAGGCTCGTCTTTTATATCTACCACAATACCTGTGTGACTGTCGCTGCACGGCTCACTGGCTACAGGACGTAATCATCACTGCTGCACCAGTTACAGGAATTTTCTTTTGTGTGTTTGTGTGTGTGTGTGTGTGTATGCGTGCTTCTTCTTGCCAGGTTTGGCAGTGCAAAAACAATTTCTCACACACTTCTCTTAACACTTTGCAAGATTTGATTCAGTCGTTGAACTCTGGATTTAAGATCTACTCACCATCAAGATAAGCGCTTTAACAACAGATCTGCTTTACTGTCATTCCACTCCGGTGGCAGTTAAAGACGTGAAAGTATTTGGATGAAGGAATTTAATTAATTAAGCCCTTTCCACATACCGGTATGTTTTACAGTTAAATCTCCCCACCTTCAAAGCTACATAGCTAACCGCTGTCTTTGTGTTTCAGTACTACCCTCTTGAAGAGATTCTAGCAGCAGAGTACCTCTTGGAGGACTTCAGGCCAGACCTGATCGAGATGGTGCTGGATAAGCTGAGACCTGAACACGTCAGGTTAGTGCGAGAAAGTGTGTAGAATGTTGTGTGTATAATGCACAGAAAATAACTGCTCTTATTGATAAACAGATGGATTGCATGCTTTATGTAATGTGTGTGTATTTGTGCAGAACGTCGACTGTATCTTAATAACTGATGCATAATACGAGGATAACAATATAGAGGATAATACATTCAGATAAAGATTAAAGTTTGGGGCCCGCCAGCTGTGACAAGCTTTGTATGTTCAATTTGCTGCCTTGAAAAGGAATGCCAGACAACTTCACAGATTTGATTATCTCTGCAGCCTCAAAGGGTCGCTTTGATATCTCAGGAGATGGATATGTGTGCTCAGGAATACATTACCAAGTTTATGCTCGCTGCATTGGAAATGCTGGTATCCTCTTGGGATTTTACATTTTGGCCAATATCAAATCTTCTCCAACTAACTGCCCCACCTTATTTGGCGGTGTTGGTTTATCAAAAAGTATTCTACTTTTAAAGCAGAGCTAGACAGCTTGATGCTGAGTGCTGGTAGGCTTGGTGGCAGCCAAGGTTAACTGTTCTAGTCTAGACCTAAACACCAAGTGATGAGCCAAAAAACAACAAGATAGCTAAGATGATGAACCATACAGTTGGACCTAATTTTTGTGAAGATGCTGAATAGGATATGTGGAGTGTCCCTTTCTAACTGTTTAAGAGATTCCTATTGTGGGGAAAAGACAACCTTCTCTGGTGCAGCCCGACTTTGAGTCTCCTTAGCCTGGTGTCGCTTTAACTGTAATTCATTTTTATGGGATGCTACTTGATCCAAGCAAAGTGCAGACTTGTAAGCAGTCCATTCCTTAATGCTTCCCAGGGAGCAGACTGCATGCCCTCATTGGCTCACCCCAACAGTTCACGTGCCAGTCTCTTCCATTACTGAAGTGGCCATTTTGCCTGCGCTACGGGCATGACGCTGTTTCCTCATGTCTCATTCCAGCAGCTGTGAGTGAAGTTACAGCAAGTCCGGTAGCATAATTAAAGTGCTAGACATTATAATGCCACTTAGCTCATCAGTTGGAGGCAGACAATTTGTTAATGAATCTCTACCAACTCAGACATGATCCGAACGCAATGCCACTCCCATCTCGTCTGGTGCTGTGGTTCCAGTTGGAGAGTATCCAATCAGCTGTGGCGGAGAGGTTTTTGTGTCTGTGTAAAGTGGTTCTCTCATTTTCTCTTTTTTAGAGTTGCAGTGGTATCAAAGTCGTTTGAAGGGCAAACAGACAAGACGGAGGAGTGGTATGGCACGCAGTACAAGCAGGAGGCCATCTCTGAGGAGTCCCTCGAGGTGAGTCTCTGCAGTCAGTTAAAATCAGAAATGCCTCCGATACAGCATAACATGCAGGATCGGGTATTATCGTGTGTAAAGGACCTCTGAGACTGTAGAGTATTTTAATAGATTGTTCCTTTTTCATGTCTCTTATTTTGGACGTTTTGTCACTGCAGTCGGTGCATTTCCGGTTGCGCTTTTATTTTGAAGGTACAAAACCGGAACGAAAAGTCGCTAAAGGGACGTGGAAAAGTGATTTTAAAAAACAAGGAAGATGGTTACGGTTTTATTAGTTTAGCACCTGGCCGATATAGGCACAAGTTCTTACGGTGTGTTCAATAAAGATTTATGGACCATCAGTTAAAGACTCCAGACCATTATTCAGCCGGGGATGCTACATCGTGTATGCACCGATATCATATTATTTATCAGCTCACCGGTATTTGCTCTACACAGGAACAACGACAACACGTGTCACTCACTACCTGATGCGTACTGCACATATGGGACCTAGTAATACACACCTGCGGTTAACATGTGACTATGTATTTCCTCTGATAATGCTACATTATGAACAAGTCTGTGTTGAAGTCGGCAGGAGGAGAACTAGTTAACGTCTGCTATTGGCAGCACAGTTCTGCTTGGCTGAATAACGGAGCTAACATCAGTTGACTGAGCTTTCATTGAGTTCCATCATGATGCGGTCAAGTACCGTTGAGTAATAATGAGTATTGGGAGAAAACTTGAAATGTTTTCACAGCAATATAAAATGGATATTGGAGAGGAAGTTATGACTTGTCAAACTGTTTTTGTTTTTAACACACTGGTATTGGTTGGTACACAAGTTGAGGTATCGTAAACTGGAAGGAAACAATGGTGTTCTGAACGTGCTTTAATCAAATCACAAAAATAATACACATCATAAAGCAGAAAAAAGGGCATGACTACTGCTTCAGTTGTGTTAAACTCTGCCTGTGTTTCAGAAATGGGCAAGTGCAGACCTCAACGGCAAGTTCAAATTGCCCATGAAAAACGAGTTCATCCCAACCAACTTCGAGATCTACCCTCTGGAGAAAGACTCTCCATCAGTACCCACTTTAATCAAGGCAAGTGTCTTAGTCGCACAGTGTTGTACTCCAAGTGTTGTCTCGCTTCATTACCTGCGTATTGTTGAACATATCTGGTATGCTTTCGTATGCGAATGAGGTATTGTGATTGAGACATAAAGCATTTAATACTGTTGTTGCCATCATGTCAAGATCTGAGGAGCTAAGATATTCACACCAGCGTACATATTCCACTCTCTAAGGAAAGTAAAACGAAGCCTTTTTTCTTTTATTGCTCAGCGACTCTTGTGTAATCTGTTCATATCAAAGTAACTTTGTTGAATTCATGATGAAGCGAATGCTTCACTCTCTACTTGTGGTGTGCAGCTGAAGTGGGACTTGTCATTTCCAGGGACTGCAAACGATTATCTTTGCACAGGACGGACATGAATATGAAAATACTAATTGCCTCTGTGTGGTGTTCATTTGTTCCAGGACACTGCTATGAGCAAGGTGTGGTTCAAGCAGGACGACAAGTTCTTCCTGCCGAAAGCTTGCCTGAACTTTGAGTTCTTCAGGTGCGTAACAAACTGTAAACCTTTGTAGTTCAGCTGGAACTTAAGGTACAAGGTCCTCACCAACACATCAACTCTGTACTTGGTAATACTAAAGGGTTTCCTCACAAGTTCTAATCATCATAATAATAACAAGAGAGTACAGTTATTAATGCAATGCACGTAAGCCATCAGTAGCAATAATTAAAAGAAATCAGCCAAACAAACGTGTAGAAAAATTATTTTTAGCGGTTATGTCAACAATTCCTATAGCTGCTCTACAATATGAAACTATTTGCATCTTTCAAAGGAGCTGAAGGGAGTATGACACTGCAGCTATAAATCTACTGGAAGCTGAACATGTTCTGTTTTAAAATGGTGGTTTCTCAACAGTCGACTGAAACGCAGCCAAACCCTTCTGGTTCATAGGTTGTAACAAACTGCAACAAGTTGGACACCAAGCGTCCTGATTTGGAATGTTTTTTTACCGTCACACCCGTATTTAACGACAGTCGGTAGGCAAGTTGTCGATTTTTACGGGGGGAGGATCTGGTTCGTGCAAACCGCCCAATGATAAAAATATTTTTCATATTTTACTTGCATAGCATCTTCATCAAATCGCCTTCTGACTACAGTTAATGTGTAGCTCCATGTTCTGTACACTACTTCCTTCAGCTCCTACTGTGAGACAGCGTAGGACGTACAGTTAAATATCTCTCTGCTTTGTTTGACCTCTGCTGTTTCCTCCACAGCCCCTTTGCTTATGTGGACCCATTGCATTGTAACATGGCATATTTATACCTTGAGCTCCTCAAGGACTCCCTCAACGAGTATGCATATGCAGCCGAGCTAGCCGGCTTGAACTACGACCTCCAAAATACCGTCTATGGGATGTATGTAAGTATTCACAATCCCTCCCCATCGCCCTCACGCTGCATCCCAGACCTCACGTCTCCAGCCTCCATCATCCTCAGACTGGGGCGGCTGTGGCTCAGCCAGGCCTGGGTTGACGGAGAGCTTTAAGACATCTGTGCTGCCACAATGGAAGCTTATAACACACAGGATGATACAATTAGACACTTCTGATATGACCATCGGCTATATTGTCAAACTACCTGACAATTTGAGACAGAACTCAGAAAGAAAAGAAAAATACAATGATTTGCTCAAACCTTCAAACCCAGACCTGCCTGGTCCAGCCTCTGTTCTGTCTGCATCTTCCTCTTCCTCCTTCATCAATCCCTTTTTGTTCATCCACCTCCCGCGATACCCTTACGGCTCCTTCGTGTAATTATGTTCTCACGTTGTCGGGCACACCGAATGATTGTCATTTCTCTCCATGAGATGTCTTCCACCAACAGCGGTGCTTCATGATTTTAAAGGTTGATCTGATGGCGACCGTTTTTACCAGACAGAAAACTGGTCATAGGGCTGCATATACATACTCCTCTTATCATTCTACTCGTACTTGTATTGTCTAGTGTGTTTTATTTTATTTATTTTGACAACTCCTGATTTCCAACACGCATGTATTTTTGTCCCCCCCCCCCCTCCTTCCATTAGTCGCTACCTATATGCAGACCCTCTGCACTGCAACATGGCGTACTTGTCACTCAGGTTACTGAAGGATGATTTAAACGAGTATACATATGCAGCCCGCCTGGCAGGGCTGGTGTACGGCGTAGCCTCGGGGGTGAATGCCATCCTCGTAAGTAAGCCGTCTGAAGTGGGGGGGGGGGGGGGCTGAGGCTTTGACAGAGTGTGGAAATGGCTTTGTTTTCTGCGTTCAGTTTGACTATTGAGGCTTTAAGTCTGTACTGAACCCTGGCTGCTTCATTCAAGGACGCATGAGTGACTGATATGACAGAGTTCATTCAGGGTAACGACGGTGCATGTTCATTTATCAGGAGAATGAGAAACAGACTGGATGATGGCACGGTTTTACCCACTCTTTCTAATTATTGTTTTGGTCGCTTGGCTGGCATTCTCTCGCTTTTGTTGTTTTAATGTCACACTGGTAGTAGATGAAAAAGTGTGCCTGTCGCAAGACGCGAGGAAAAGTGATGCCGACTCTCTGACATATTTCTTGTCACATTTCTGCTGACGTGAGTGCACAAAGGACATTGGAAGTAGATCCGTATCCAGGAAGTTTGATGGACGTAGTTACAAGCTACCACCCAATCAGACAAGTCTTTGTTTCCCCCCCCCCAATTTATGAATACAGCTGTTTGTGTCTTTCAGGGATTTAATGCTGCACGGCAAAGTAGCAAGCTTACCTCTGAATGAAAGTGTTTTGCGGTGGTGGTGTTTTGCTCTTTCCTTCTGACGCTTTCTAACTCTCTCACTAACGCCCTCCACCCTGTGTCCTACGACCTGGTGACCTGCATTCTTTAGCTTCCTCTCACTCGGTGAACTCATGATTGCCGTGTGTCCTTCGAGACAGCTACTCAGCACACCAGCCGTGTAGTGGCGTGATGGGCTGTAAGTGATTTGATTCAGCAGTATTGGTGTGGCTGACCGGGTGTTTTGTCAAGGTTAATGATGTTAGGAGAGATTACTTTTAACGGGTGTCACCGCAGAGATCCCGGGAGTGGGGACGGATGGGATGAGTCTTGAGAGCAGAGCCATGTAGCTGGAGGTTTTGCTGAATCATGAAGGACCACGAGGTTCGGGTGACGTTGCAGAATAGAGGCTTTAAATAACCTTGACTGTTTTATTTTTAAACTCGTGCAGTGCCCGTTGAAAACGTGCCTTCAGAACTTCTGCTTGGCCTCCATTATTGGAGCGCTCTCGGGAACCGCTCATCCAAACCACGACCTACTCGACGCTGCTCCTCCTGAGCAACACACCTGCCGTGGCATAGTTGCAACACTAGAGGAGATGCGTCATTTGGGTGTGAAAGTTCACACTAACAACTGAGAGCAAGCTGTACCCAGCATGCTGTTCGGTATTTTGTTTTGTGGTATTGTTTGTAACTTGGGGTGATTTATCTTAAGCGGCGGAGGGATGAGCTTTCCTTGACATTCATCTGGTCGGCCAGTAATTCCACACCAAATAAACAAGTCAAGTTAACAAGTGAAGCTATAGTTTCAGGCTCACCGTGTCGTTCCGTCTGTTGATGACATGCCATCCGTCCTCTCTCACTGTCTGCCGCAGCTGTCCGTCAAAGGCTACAGTGACAAACAGCACATCCTGCTGAAGAAGATCGTTGAGAAGATGGCCAGCTTTGAGATAGACGAGAAGCGCTTCGACATCATCAAAGAAGCGGTAAGCTCCAACTGCAACTCCCATCATCTGTGCAAAGTTGTGATGAGTCGTGATCGATCAAACGAATGACTTGCAATCCATTGAGCCCCTGAATGTTGCAACACATGAGCAGTAAAGTAATCGCAGCCATTGTGATTGGCTGCAGTAGATTTGACTTGTTCTTTTCATCTTTACTTTAAATGCAGTTTATAAAGTGTGGACGTTGAGCTGACTTTGCCTTCTCCTTTTCCCTGCAGTACATGAGGTCTTTGAATAACTTCAGAGCCGAGCAGCCTCACCAGCACGCCATGTACTACCTCCGTCTGCTAATGACTGAGGTTGCTTGGACCAAAGACGAGCTCAGAGAGGCTCTAGATGGTGAGGATGGATTCTCTTAATCTCTCAGGGTGCTCATTAGTCCCCTTCTTTCGACTGCGGTCCAAACTGAGTTCACTGAAATTCATAGTAGTATGAGGCTGAATCACTGTCTGGCTGTTGGTAAGAAAGTTCAGTTTCTTTTTTGTTTCATATGCGTGATGTCATGGGTTTAAGTTTCAGTGTGTGGCGTACCATCGCTGGAGGGCTACTTCTTTTGTTTCCCTCCTGACGTCCTCATTTGAATGCTGAGGCTGTTCTCCAGCAGATGCCTCCCGAGTAGGGGTGTAACGATACGCGTATTCGTATTGAACCGTTCGGTACGAGGCTCACGGTTCGGTACGCATGACGAACCGAATACGTTTGAGAAAAAAAAAAAAAAATTTATTTTTAATTTTTTTAAACCTTTATTTAACCAGGTAGTCCCATTGAGATTAAAAATCTCTTTTGCAAGATGTAAGTAACAATACAAGATGTAAGCAAGATGTAAGTAACAATACTACATAACATTAAGGAGCAGTTTTAGTTTTTTATGCTTATGTGTTGCTAAGAAGACACCCCAGAAGATGGGTCACTCAGGTATAGTTCCATCATTGTTCAAAGTCAAAGAATAACTTCATGACGTTAGTTGTAATGATAAATATATTTTAAAATCAAGTACATTTCTCTGGCATTTATAGTTTTCTACTGTACCGAAACGTACCGAACCGTGGCGCCACTGTATCGTACTGAACCCAACCGTGAGTTTTGTGAATAGTTACACCCCGACTCTCTAGCTGCAGTCTTTTCCTCTCTGCAGTGCCTGTCTGGAACCTGAAGGGCAGAGAGCGAGAGAGAGATAAAATATATTTTTGTATCACAGAGTTTGCACAGACTATCCTCAAATTCACATGACACTCAATTAACCTGCAGGGCCAAAGCCTGCAGCCCAGTCACCAGGGCCTCCTTGTTCCCTTATCAGTGTTGTTACCCTCCTGCCATCCCCAGTGTGTGTGTGTGTGTGTGTGTGTGTGTGTGTCCAGGCTTGCATGATTGTCTGCTTTTTGTCATGTTCGCGACAGGAATGCTGTGCGACGAAATCGCCCCCACACACAGTTCAGTTTTTCCCCCTGATTCATGCTTGATAGCAGCTCTGGAAATTGCTCTTTGATTGCTGTTTTCTGTGATCTGTATTCCAGATGTGACTCTCCCACGTCTCAAGGCCTTCATACCTCAGCTATTGTCACGGTTACATATTGAAGCCCTTCTCCATGGCAACATCACCAAGGAGGTTTGTCGCTGTGTTTTTGCTTCGTTTTTATAAACGTTTTGTCAACTTTACTTTATGCCTTTTTCTCAGTGAATGTTGAATACTTTTTTATTCTCAAACATTTCAGACATTCTGCCTTTTATCTTGCCTTCCTATGACGTCACAAAGGATTACAGTCAAAAACCTCTCTTGAGATCCTGCGATCAAGTTTCACTGTGACTGAGGTCCCAGCTGCTTTACGCCTCGTCATGATGACAGCGTCAGGCTGTTGGAGAGAGAATTAGTCTCACCAGCGGGAGGAATGATGCTTTTTTTTTGTCATCATGGTACTACAGTGCAGGCCTGCTTCTACAATAGTAATACACGTTTTATGTAGCACATTTTCATAACATAAGCTGCAGCTCAAAGTACTTCACAAGAGAGAGGAATCAATAATGCAGGTATTTCAAAACAGGGGACACAAAAAATAATAAGATCCTTAAAAATAGAATCAAAACAAGATGTTAAAAAAATCATAAAAAAACAACTATGCGAAATAACTCATAGTAAAATAACTATGCTGTCAGAAAGAGGTGGAATTAATAAAAACTAAGATTGTAAAAAATATGTTTTGAGCGTTTTAAAAATAATTATTTCAGTTTTTAACAGAAGTTACTTGACTTCTGTGTGATTGGAGTTTGTTCCAAACCTTTAGTGCAGAACAACAGAAGGCTGCTTCACCATACGTGGGTTTTTTTTAAAGTAATTTTGGGTACGACATGAGGAACGTTTAGGAACATAATCTGATAAGCCATCGGTGAGGCAAAACATGACCAAGCCGTTTTGCAAAGAAGCCTTGTAATATGAGGCTGCATGATGGATGACAAATCCTGTAGTCATGTTTTGATGGGAAATTTGCATTTATTAATGTTAGCAACGGAGACTATTACAAGGCAGGAAATGTTCCGAAAAAACATCAATTTAAAAAAGCTATTTTGTTGCAAGCTACATTACACAGAAGATCACTTCCTGAAATAGAAGCCAGGTTAAGGGAACGTGTGTGTAACAGACTTCATTTACAACTTCTTGGACAGAGCTAAATGTTGTAGCATTTTCCTTAACAAAACTGTTTTTGTGGACTTAAAACGTTTAGTTTTCCCTCCCTGTTTTTCGTCTCTAGTCTGCGCTTGGCATGATACAGATGCTGGAGGACACGCTCATTGAAAATGCTCAATCAAAGCCCCTCCTCCCGAGCCAGCTGACTCGCTACAGAGAGGTGCAGGTTCCAGACGGTACGTCCCGCACACGCACACACACACACCTGGTTGAGCACTCTTAAGCGTCGGGGCCCGTCTCCATGCAGAGGAGTCCTTACCCAGCGCTCTGGACTCCTGTGTTTGTAACGACTTGATTGAATTTGACATCCCTCATTTGGTTCAGAGAAACATAACTGGTCGCTGACTGGAAATGGACGTCATTGGGCGAAATGGGTACGGACCTTCCACTCACTTCAGAGATGAACGCACACACGCCAAGCAAAGCACCTGTGTTGCCTTTCTGATTACATTAGGAAAGTCTCGTTATGTGGAGAGGAAAACCTGAGCCGTGCGGGGCCACCTGGAGACGTCCCGTGGCTCACCGGGGGATTTTTTTCCAGGCTTGGCTCCAGGCTGCCAGTCAGACACAGAGCAGGACTGCAGCAGGAGGATGTAAAGGATGTAAACATAACGTTGGATTATGAAATGACAGACTGGCTGACAGTCTATCTGAGAAAACACGTTATTACTCTCACAGCTGAAAGCTTTAGAGCAGAAAGTTCCCATTAATCTGTCCGCTTACACATTCATCTTTGTTAAAGGAACCATGGGATTTAAATGTAATCTGAAAGATAGCCCAACGCCCACATTTCAAACACAATTTCGGAGCCTGCTATCACTGTTTATGTGATTGACAAGCGTTTTAATACTCCATATAGGATTATAATAGAAAACAACCGTTCTTCATGTAGCAAAGGCACAACATACTGGCATACCTACAAATACAAAACGCACGACGACACACCGCCTGACATTTCCACAGTTTTGTTAATCGACGCGTTTCCCTGCTCAGTACACGGAAGTAAAACCTTTGACATGTTGGGAAGTGATGCATGTGGAGACGACGCTTGGACATGACGCTCTCCAGAGCCAGTCAGCATGTGCACGAGGGCCTCAGCTCGTCCTCCATTCAAAGTGCGCTTGATCACAATGGACTCAAACAAAATGAGGCCGAGTGTAAAAGGAACAAGTTTCCCCAGTGCAGGAGCGGATGGCTCCTCTCCATCTTCAGCTCATAAGACATTTTAAAGCACCGGTGAAAGGCTAGAGGAGATTTGGAACAAAAAGCACGATGTTGACGTTCAGAACGTCCGTCTCAGCTGTCCTTGGTCTGAACGTCTCTGTTTTACTCTCTTACGACTCGAGCAAAAAGCTTGGGCGTGACTTCATATCTACTTTAGGAACAGCTGACTTGTTAGGCAGCGTTGATTGTTGTATCCATACAAGGATGATATAGAGCTGGACAGCTAGGCTGGTGATATTCACTTCCCTGCTTATCTGAGTTCATTGGTCACGGGGGTTTTGGCTCAGTCACTGCATTTCTCAAACGTGATTGGTCAATGCCCCCCGCGCAACAAACGGAAACCTGAACGCCAAAATCCCGTCCCGTTCTTAAAACGTAATCTTCTGCATTCATATGCAGATATCTATTCTGTTTATAGAGATAGAACTATTTAAATATTTTGATACAAATGTCTTGAATCAATGAATTGAGCGCCTGTATCAAACACGCTCTGACATACAGAACACAAGTCTGCTCCTTCAGTTGAGTCGCTGCCTTTAGTCTTCAACTGAAATAAATATGAAAGTGTATTTTTTCTCCAGGCTCAGCTTGAGAGCCCTGTGCGTGTTTCCCCCTCTGTCTCAGGAAAAACTCCAAATAAAGCTTGTTCTGTTCCTCTCAGGTGGCTGGTATGTTTACCAGCAGAGAAACGAGGTGCACAACAATTGCGGCATTGAGATCTACTATCAGACCGACATGCAGACCACCCACGACAACATGCTGCTGGAGCTCTTCTGCCAGATCGTCTCGGAGCCCTGCTTCAACACCCTGAGAACCAAAGAGCAGCTGGGTGAGCCAGCAGGAGATTTAGTCTGACACATTCTGTGGACTGCAAGTGTTTATAAAGACAAGGGAAAAAAAAAAAACCACTGTCAGTTGTGCTTAAATTTAGCTGCTCGCCGTGTATTTTGAATATTGTTTCAAGCGTTTTTCTTTGAGGATTATGCCGCTTTAATCTGCATTTGGTCGTTAGATTCTCGTGCTGTCGACCATGATGATCTTTAATACCTCGGAGAATTAATGCATTGGGTTTTCTTGAAAGTAGTGCCAGACCCTAAGTCAATATCAAGATACAGAGACGGTAATAAGAATAACATGAGGACATAAACACACTCCAGTGACACCACTACAAAGGCTCAAGGAGATGAGTGTATGATTGCCATGCTAATAGTTCAGAGTAAAATGGCCTTTGAAGCCACCGTACCCAGTCTGTCCTCTGTGCTGAGCTCTATCATACCCCCCCCCCCCAGGCTACATTGTGTTCAGCGGGCCCCGGCGGGCTAACGGGGTGCAGGGCCTGCGCTTCATCATCCAGTCGGAGAAGGCGCCGCACTACCTGGAGAGCCGCGTGGAGGCGTTCCTCTGCACCATGGAGAAGTCTGTGGAGGAGATGGCCGACGAAGCCTTCCAGAAGCACATCCAGGCTCTGGCCATCCGCCGCCTGGACAAGCCCAAGAAGCTGTCTGCTGAGTGTGCCAAGTACTGGGGAGAGATCATCTCTCAACAGTACAACTTTGACAGAGGTGAGGCCTCTCTGCCAACTCTCAATCGTGTTTAGGTTTCAACCAGAATGCACCTCTCTGATCTACCAGCTGTTTGTGTACAAGGGGCTTGTGTGTTACGTAGAAAAGTCAAATACAAGTTTGAAGACTTATCCATATTGTTTGGACGGTCCCAGAGGTGAGCAGGATGTTGCTTAGAGTTGCACAAATTCGGAACCTGAGATAATCTGCATCATGTTACACCTCTCCTGAGAGCCGTAATGGATTTTAATGGGCCCGATTCACTGGTAATCTGCCTAAAGCCCTGAGTGATGGCAACACTGAGGCTGCCACGGGAGTGGTGGTGATTACTGATACTAGCATTGGGGGGGGGGGGGGGTGCAGCTGACACGCCCCAACGCCAAGGGCACAGAAATAACATACAACATCCGCTATTAGTCAGAGCTCACACACACAGCTGCTGTTGTTGTAAGCATTTTTCTTTTACATTTTGTGTACAAAGATGCTTTACCATGGTTCGATTCTGTTTACCCAGAATGCTTTGCTTTACCATCAACCTGTTCACAGCAACAGAGAGACAATTGGGAAGACTTCTCCAATCAACAAACGATTAGCGAAACTGAAAATGATACCTGGCCGCTCAAGTCCAGCATATCGGTGGAAATGAAGCCACTAATATGAACCACATCACTGGTGCTTCCAGGAGCATTATTATGCAGCAGTAATAACTTTGACCAGAAATGCAGTTGAGTGATGGATGGTTTTCCCTGTTGTGTTGCAGATAACACTGAAGTGTCCTACCTGAAGACTCTGACGAAGGAAAACATTATGCACTTCTACAGAGTAAGTAGAACAACATCATGTCGTAGAACGTCGCTTTCCAGGACTGCATCTGAGAAACAGCGAGCAGTGGGAGTCTGTTCAAATCATTATTGTCATTTCACATTGAAAACCTGTGTATTACATTTAACCAGAGCCTCACCAATACTGTGTTGTTGGTCCAGGTACCTATATATCCAGGTACGTATGTGTATGTATGTATGTATGTACACATACATATACGTATATATATGTACACATACGCGTGTGTGTGTGTGTGTGTGTGTGTGTGTGTGTGTGTGTGTGTGTGTGTAAAAAAAAAAGTGTATGCACGTGAGGTCTGTGTTTAGGCTCTGCATCGTGCTGAGGAGCGTCCCTTAGGTATTGTATAATATCGGTAAATCACGGCCTCTTATGGCTTATTGCGTTCATAAAACGGTTACTACTTGGCAAGGTTTCATAACATAAACAAAACAAGTAATCATTTATTCATAAATTAATTATTCTGCCAAGCAAGACGATAGTCGAGTACAGGAATCAGTAGTCATCATTTTATTTCTGTTCATCATTGCTGTCACTAGTTTGACTATCGTATTTTTACTGTTTTTTGTCGTCCTGTACACGACATCTATTGCACTTCTCTCCTCTGTGAGCTTTCGTCCCTCTTTATTTCGTTAAAGGTTTTTTTGGGGAGTTGTTCTTTGCCCTCTTTGTGATATTGAGCTACACAAATGAAATGTTGATTCATATTAGCGTTATAGAGCTTAACACTGGCTGCCCAGTTTTTAACATCCACATCTCATCGAGGTCTAGCCAATCACATGAAGACTGAGATTAGAGTGAATCAGGCTCTTCTCTTTCTGAGGAAGTCTCGTATTAGAAGACTCATTTAGACTCATTGGGACAAAGTGCTGCGTTTCTGTTTCGTCATTAAATGCCAATTAAATACAACTTTGACCTTTAGGGTCTGAAACATCATTCATGTTCCTCTCCGTAGCCACACGGGGTGATGAAGGTGTCTGATCTGAATCTGTTTAGGTTATCTGCTTCCTATTAAATAATAAAGTCAGATATCCTAACCCTCACACGTTGGCATGAGTAGATATTAAAACCATAAACGGCAAACAAATCTGAGCTTTGAGAATTGTTTGCTTGTAGTTTACTGTTGAAACACGACCTAATGTTTGTCGAATGACTCCCCGGGTGCATTTAACACAGCGGCAGCCTAAATGATGAGCTCAAAGTATTTTCACAGGTGATAAACCGTGGCTTGCTGTTCAGTGCCACAGGAGCTGTTTTGGGAGGCTCCTACCTGCTCATTAAAAACCCTCCTGATATCAGCAAGCTCGTCATCCCCGCTGAGAAAATGTGGGACAGGCTCGTGGCGCTCTGGACCCACTGAGGACCGGCTCTGATCTGACATACGTGCTGTCTACGTGCTGGACCTGGCCGACCGGCTCATCTCTAAGGCCGGCCCCTTCGCTGCTGCCGGCATCATGGTGGGCTCCATCTACTGGACCGCGGTCACCTACGGAGCCGTCACTGTCATGCAGGTGGGACCAATGAGAGCTTTTGGGTTTATGTTGGGTCTGATCAGTCCCCCGTGCTCCTCTGTTGCGCTCTTCTTTGATCCTTATTTGAAAGTCGACCAGTTTGACTCCTCTGCTGTGGTGTTTCCGTTCTGACTGGCCCCTCTGCTCTCCAGGTGGTGGGCCACAAGGAGGGCCTGGACGTCATGGAGCGGGCCGACCCTCTGTTCCTGCTCATCGGCCTGCCCACCATCCCCGTCATGCTGATCCTCGGCAAGATGATCCGCTGGGAGGACTACGTGCTGCGTCTGTGGAGGAAGTACTGCAACAAGCTGCAGATCCTCAACAGCATCTTCCCAGGTCAGGACACCCAAATACACACTCGCACCAGATCTCCGGCTCGTTGAACCGACGGCCCTCTGCTTCATAGACGGGCCGTGCTCTATGGGTACGAAACCCACTTTTGGTGCAAGTTTCATCTGGCTCCCTGCTGCTCTCCCCGTGCGTCTCTGCAGGGATCGGCTGCCCAGTTCCTCGCATCCCGGCGGAGGCCAGCCCCCTGGCGGACCATGTGTCGGCGACGCGGATCCTGTGCGGCGCCCTGGTCTTCCCCACCATCGCCACCATCGTGGGGAAACTCATGTTCAGCAGCGTCAACTCCAACCTGCAGAGGACCATCCTGGTGGGTACAGCCCAACACAGGAAATACATCAATACCAGTCAAAGTTTAACAAGTACACGTGATTGAATCAAGCTGTATCGGCTGCTGTTTATTTATAGATGATTATGATTCATGAATATAAATCATTCTGTCGGTGTTGAGGTGAGGTAAATGGTACTTTCTACATGCTCCCCTTATTTTGTCTCCTCTGATTTGAAGTGCACACGGCAACGTTGCTAGTTTATATATGATTCCTGTTCAACCAGTGTTAACTGTAAAGAGCAGAGAAACCCCACATCCTCACTCACCTAGTGGTGAGGTCGGAGCGGGTCATGTGATCCCACTGAACACTCTGTCCTCTGCTGAGCTCTGAGAGACAGACAGGAAGCGTCACCTTTTACAGGAAGGAGGAAGAAGACGTTCTGGTTAAAGCAAGTCATCCAAACCAGTTTCAACAGTTCACACTAATAGAGGAACATGTATTACTTTGTTCATAAATAAAACATGAGAATCATCTGTATTGATTTTGCATGGTTTTTACCCGACAACAGCAAATATCAAACGGCAAATCATAAATTTAAAAGAAGTCACAAATATTTTAATATAACTACTATTAAAGTGCACATTTTGGAGTAAGACACAACTGATCATTCTTAAAACAAACTAACAAAGCAGCGTGGTTGGTGCGGTGACTTCATGGAGTCTCTGCTGAGTCACCGTGACTCAGTGACAGTCTGGCACGACGGCCCTGTGGAAAACACAAATTCTGTTGTTACACCTCTGTTTTCATATGGATTTATCAAAATACATGTGAATTAGCTACTTGTGTTTTTGGATAGATGTTGTTGTTTTTGAGCTTTAACCCTCATCCTACCAACCTCGTCCCCACAGACCTCAGCGCTCCAACGATATCCGTCCTTCCTTTTGTTCCTGTTTTAGTGCTTTTCAAATACAATATATCGGGTCCAGTCAAAGCACCTAATTCTCCCTCTGCAGTTTTAATGGAAGGAAATATTCATCGAGTTCATGTTTGGTCCTAATTTAAAGTATCACCAAGGAGACAGATTTCCTCGTGTGCTGTGTGGGGTCGAGGGAGACTGTTTGATGTGTTTGGGGAGAGACATTCACCCGTCCCCTGTCCTCATGCAGCCTGCCTGCATTCACATTATTCAGACTTTGCTTCAGGTGAGCTAGACTCCTGTTCATGGCAGCCCCCACACACACAGCTCTGAGATTTGAAGGGATTTTCCACATATACTTTGAATCTGCCTTTAATCCCTCTTTCAACACTGTTTCTTCCCTACAGGGAGGTATTGCCTTCGTAGCCATCAAGGGGGCGTTCAAGGTGTACTTCAAGCAGCAGCAGTATCTGAGGCAAGCCCACCGCAAGATCCTCGACTTCCCCGAGCCGGAGGAGGCCTGAGGAGGTCCTGACGGGAGGACGGCCGGACCGACCGACACGCCTCCGTCGAGGGGGGGGGAGGAGATGAACTGCTGCAGTGCCGGTGAATCAGACTTTGGGTCGGTGTCACCCGTTACCACCCGCTTCTCCCCACACCCCACCCTGTCTGGAGTGACATTAAGGCAAAACATTCCCCCCCCCCCGCCACACGTTGTTTTTAAGCTCCCGGCGCTTTCGTAAGGGGAAGACGGACAAGACTTGTGGACACAGAGCGGAGCATGTTTGCAGTTACACACACACACATTAGCACACACAAACACAGGACAAGGCGTCTGGTGGGTGGGTTTAACAGCCACATATCTCTCTTATTGTAAACTTACTGTATTTTAAACTAAATATGCGGGGCATGTGTAATTAGAAAGTTTTATAATAATAATAACAAATGATTGTTTTATAATGTTGTTTTGCAGAATTGAAAGAGCCCCCTTTGCCAATGTTAGGGGTTTAAATTGTTCAGTGTGTAGAATGTATTGATGATGAAACAATAAAGTGTGTTCTGAACCATGATGCAGACCATCAACCTCATGTAGGTAACATGTTGAGGATCAATCTTAGCTCTGCTCTAGCGAGTACACGCTGAGTACACATGGGAACATTTAGACCCTGCAGAATTTGAAAGGTGTTTATTAATATTTTTTGTTCACATGCCTTGGCAGTGTTTACAGTGATTGTCGTAGCTTCATCTCCGTTTCGTCAAAGCGCTGCAGGATTGGAGCGTCTCTTCCAGTCGGGTAGATGGATAACATGGAGGCTTCTGGTCCTCTCTGAGCTTTGTGTTTTCATTTTATCTTTTTTCACAGTGAAGGGATGTTGGACTGGACAGCATCTCAGACGCAGCACTTTTCACTGGGAGACGTGAAAGTTTGCTGAAAGTCAACAAACATTTCAGTGTGGACTTTTATTTAACCCCCCCCCCCCCCCAACACGTGACGATGGGACTGTAGTGCTGTCTGAGTGTGCGTTGTGGTTCTGAGGTGATCATGCAGTCTGAAGTGAAGCTTGGGTCGCTGGTCATTGAGAAGTCACTGGGGCGGTTGACATTTTACAATTGAAAGGTTCACTTCAGCCAAATGACAAATGACATATTTTCTCACTACGAGCGATATTAATCTGTGCAGATAGTTTGGGATTTGTTGGCCCAGGTTTTTTAAATTTTTTATTCCTGCCTACACCTTAATTGTCTTTACGAAACACTTCAGTAGAAAATCAAAACATCTGTAGGACATCCCCAATAAATGGGGACATCATTTCTCAAAATCATGTATCATTTAAATTCTGTCCCTACAAAATAAGAGTATTTGGGTTGCAATAGAAATCCTAAAACCTGGAAAAAATACAACACTATCTTCATGAGAGGTATGTGTGAAAATACAGCTTTTTAAAATGTCAGTGAACCTAGTACTACACCATGGTTTGATTGTTTTGATTCATTGGGAGCATGATGTGATGAACCCTGACTTCCTGTTCTCTGCGTCTCGAAGCAGCCGGGAGACTTCGGTATGAGACGTGCTGTGACTGTGATAGAATATTTAACCTGCACATATGAACTGTGCCTCCAGCCTGCAGACCACGGCCTCCCCTCTAGAGTCACTGGCAGTCTAGAGCGTATCGCAGTGTCTATTACATTTTCTGTTGTAAAAGATCCCTTCCTCTCAAAGATGTTTGTGGAAATCTTCCAGTGCGCATACACTGAGAATGGATTTTTCAGTGGACTGGGAGACATCTTTTGCGCAAAATGAACATAACAGTTTTAAGTGAAATTATTGAAATAGAAATGAATAAAATGTCCAGCTATACACTGACCGTTTGATTTAACCACCCTGGGGTATTCCAATAAGACATTGAGTCTAATGGAGCAGTTGGTTGGGTTAGGGTTAGTTGAAGTCCACTGACCCATGTCTATGACCAGCACAGCATTTCCTACAATTTGACCTAAAATGGTTGATAAAGACTGCAAATTATGGGCATGCGGGCAAGTTGTTTTGAAAAATTACACAATATTTTTCAAGCTCCACTCCAGACTTTAGAATGCAGAGTTGCCTTGGTGACATCCCATTCTTTCTGACATCACAGAATGGAGTGGTCTCGTGTGACGTCACAGTTTAGCTGTCGGCCATGTTGGAGTACACACAAAGCCACTGGCATGCACGGCTGAGTCGCATAACCTATCGGTGGTAAACTTTTGTGCTGTCTTTGGTTGTGGCAGCAGAGCTGATAGAGACAAGAAATCATTCTTTCGTTTGCCAGCGGTCATTACACATCAAGGAAATGACACGAAGGAGCTATCCAAGCGAAGTCGCGAGAAATGGCTGTCACGCATCTCTCGAGATATAACGGAATGGAATTTGGCGTACACTCGAGTATGTGCGGATCACTTTATAAGTGGTCAGTGATTTTATTTGCAAATTCGTTTGTGAACAGTATTTAATAAAGGAAATATAAATTAAACTTTTACATGAGAAGGTTACCGAAGCTTCATCGGCCCGTGACAGCAGTCGGTGCCAGAGACGTGTCGAGCGTGTACAACAGGCGAAACACAGAGATGCAGCCTCAGCATTGCTTGATATGAGTTTAACGTCGGATCATATATATATATATATATATGTATATATATATATATATATATATATATATATGTGTGTGTGTGTGTGGGGGGGGTGACGTTAGGAGTTAGTTTAAAGTGAATTCCTGCACACAATGACATGCACGTACAATGTAAACAAACACACTTGTCTGTTTGCGCTGAGTAAACATAGAATATTGCTAAATATCGGACGAGATCTGTATATATTTACCCTTCCAATGACGATATGAGAATTCTCGACGACCGTTGCTTTTAACGTCTCGGACCCATCCACTGACAAACTGATTATAAGCGTCGAGCCCTTTGTAGCACTCCAGCTCGTCTTTTGTGTAAGGACTGGGGGTGTTCACGAGATACGTGTAGATGTTGGCGTAGTTTACCGATGGAAGATAAGTAGGATCGGCACTGAAACGATCTGCACTCATCGTATAGGGATCCAAGTTACCAATAACCTTCAATTTGGCCAGGTAGCGAACTTTTGATGCACTATCCAGTGATTCAAAGTATGGTATTTTCGCCGCACTTCCTTGTTTACGCGCCGCCATGTAGGATCTGTATGTACTCCAACATGGCCGACCGACCTCGTAACTAAGGAGATCGTGACGTCGGTGAGACCACTCCATTCTTTATGACGTCACAGAATTCTTTCTGACATCACTGCCTTTGCAGTACACTATGTGACTTTGATGTTCTAGAACTTAAATCTGGCTTTCATGACATGTGAAAATGATGTCATCGAATGTTCTAGAACTTTCAAAGAGACTATATCAACTGCTATTTCTCTTGTTACTTAGTAGACATCACATTCCCACAGCAAGACAAGCTCTTCTGAACCTACTTCAACTTGGATACTACTTGGAAACACTTGATCGGAAAAATGGCTCAAAACAAAATGAACAACGACTTCCAGCTAAAGAAGCATGACATACTCTCCAACAAGTCTGTACAATACCGTGTTTTAGACTTCATTGGAGAAGGAAGTTTTGGCAAAGTTGCCAAATGTATCAATTTAGATACATCCGAGGTTGTCGCCATCAAGATCAACAAAGAGTTGATCGATCACGTCGAAGAAGTGAGAATGCTGAAACAACTCAAGACCCTTGACCCAGAGGAAAACAACTTGGTAAGATTCGAAGACAGTTTTGTCTTCAAAGGCATGTCTTGCATCGCTTTCCAGATGCTGGACAGGAGCCTTTTGGATTTGCTGAATGAGAGACGGGGACCACTGAGCCTGAATGAAATCCGCCCCATTGCACGTCAGCTACTTGTAGCATTTAAAGCCCTGAAGGGTATCGGCATCATTCACACAGACCTGAAACCTGACAATGTCATGCTCGTCAACCACCAGGATGAGCCCTTCAAGGTCAAATTAATTGACTTTGGTTTGGCTATTCCAGCCTCAGAAGCAAGAGACGGAATGATGATGCAACCTTATGCATACAGAGCTCCAGAGGTGGCCTTGGGCCTCCCCATATCTGAAGCCATTGACATGTGGGCACTGGGCTGTCTCCTGACAGAACTGTTTTTTTGCCAGGGCCTCTTCACTGACGAATCACCATACAACGTCATGAAAACGGTTTGCCATCTACTCGGCCAGCCAGAAGATCACCTGCTGAATGCTGGAACGTACACCACCCAGTATTTCAAGAGGGATGGCTGCTCTCCCAATTCAAGATGGCGACTGAAGACAGCAAAAGAGTACATGGAGGCATCCGGTATCCAAACCATTTCAGAGTGGATTTTCGACACTGTCGGAACTTTGGATGAAGTAGTGGTTAACAACTCAAATGCAAATACTTGTGTTGAACAGGAAGACACAATGGCATTTTTAGATCTCCTAAAACGGTTGCTCGATCCAAATGCTGCAACACGAATCACCCCCGATCAAGCCCTGGACCATTCTTTTGTTACAATGGCTCACTTGGTAGATCACATCGAGACCTATTCCTATCCAAATGTTGCCTATGACTTGATGACTGTCTCGCCCCCATTTGATTCAGATGAATCAACTGACTCAAGATATGGATTCTCAGACACAGACAGCTCCAGCTATGAGAGCACAGACTCCATAGCATACAATGGTTATCCTCCAACTCCACAAGAACGAATTCCGAAACAAAAGAATGACATACTCTGGAACAATCCTGTACACTACAGAGAATTGGACTTCATTGGAGAAGGAGGCTTTGGAAAAGTAGCCAAGTGGAACAATTGACACACATCCGAGGTTGTGCGTTGAGGTTTACTGCACGGGTACTTCTACTTTATCTTGCTGATTATAACATACTCAAGTAAGGTTTTGAATGCAGGACTTTTACTCGTCGTGGATTGTTTCTCAGTATGGTGTTAGTACTTTTACTGCAGTGACTGCAGTGAAGGATCTGAATAAGTTTTCATCCACTAATTACTTGTAAGTGAGTTTGGTGAACAGTTAATATACAAACAGTGGTTCTTAGCACTGAATATATGTGAATATACACATATTCTGTACACTGTACACTGTTTGTATATTAACAACAAGCAAACAGTTGATGTTATTGTTATTATTAGGACATCTGATAACTTCTACTGTGATAGTAGATGTTATCAGATGTCCTAATAATCTACTAAAAAAACAAACAAATCTGAACACACATATACACATACATATACACACATACATACACACATCTGATAACTTCTACTGTGATAGTAGAAGTTATCAGATGTCCTAATAATCTACTAAAAAAACAAACAAATAAAAAAACAAACAAAAAATAAAAAATAATAATAAAAAATAAAAAAAAAAAAAAAAAAAATCTCCTCCGCGAATCGCCACCTTATCGTGGTGGAGGAGTTTGAGTGGCTCAGTGATCCTGGGAGCTATGTTGTCCGGGGCATTAGCCCCTGGTAGGGTCTACCAAGGCAAACAGGTTTCAGGGGAGAGCCCAGACTAAGAGCGATTCAAAACGACCCCTATGATAGTTAGCCCACGGACTTTAGCCACCTCGCCCGGACCAGGGAAACCGGGGCACCCTCCCGGAGCCAGACCCAGGAGGGGAGCTCGTAGGCGAGCGTCTGGTGGCCAGGCCTTTGCCCATGTGGCCCGGTCGGGCTCAGCCCGAATAAACACCATGGAGCAGCCACCCTGTGGACCCACCACCCACAGGGACATGCATCGGGGTCGGTTGCTATGCAGACCGGGCGGCAGGTCGGGCGGGAGGCCTGGGCATGCCGATCGCCGGCAGCATAGACTAGCTCTAGGGACGTGGAACGTCACCTCGCTAGCGGGGAAAGAGCCGGAGCTGGTGCAGGAGGTGGAGCGATACCAGCTAGATATAGTTGGACTCACCTCCACACACAGCGTTGGCTCTGGAACCAAGCTCCTGGAGAGGGGTTGGACTTTGTCCTTTTCCGGAGTTGCCCAGGGTGAGAGGCGCCGGGCGGGAGTGGGGATACTGACGAGCCCCCGGCTGAGCGCCGCTGTGTTGGAGTTGTCCCGGGAGAGCGAGAGGGTCGCCTCCATGCACCTACGGGTTGCGGGGAGCAAGGCTCTGACTGTGGTTTGTGCTTATGCACCAAACAGCAGTTCGGAGTATCTGGCCTTCTTGGAGTCGGT
>NW_027634879.1:0-47567 GCF_949748355.1 Melanostigma gelatinosum | reverse complement strand
AAAGTAACTAAAAAAATATTTTTTTTTCCAAAGTAACTAAAAAAATATTTTTTTTTCCAAAGTAACTAAAAAAATATTTTTTTTCCAAAGTAACTAAAAAAATATTTTTTTTTCCAAAGTAACTAAAAAAATATTTTTTTTTCCAAAGTAACTAAAAAAATATTTTTTTTCCAAAGTAACTAAAAAAATAATTTTTTTTTCAAAGTAACTAAAAAAATATTTTTTTTTCCAAAGTAACTAAAAAAATATTTTTTTTTCCAAAGTAACTAAAAAAATATTTTTTTTTCCAAAGAAACTAAAAAAATATTTTTTTTTCCAAAGTAACTAAAAAAATATTTTTTTTTCCAAAGTAACTAAAAAATTTTTTTTTTTTCCAAAGAAACTAAAAAAAAATTTTTTTTTCCAAAGTAACTAAAAAAAAAAAAAAAATTCCAAAGAAACTAAAAAATTCTTTTTTTTTTCCAAAGTAACTAAAAAATTATTTTTTTTCCAAAGTAACTAAAAAAATTTTTTTTTTTCCAAAGTAACTAAAAAATTATTTTTTTTTCCAAAGTAACTAAAAAAATATTTTTTTTTCCAAAGTAACTAAAAAAATATTTTTTTTTCCAAAGTAACTAAAAAAATATTTTTTTTTCCAAAGTAACTAAAAATTTTTTTTTTTTTCCAAAGAAACTAAAAAAATTTTTTTTTTTCCAAAGTAACTAAAAAAAAAAAAAAAATTCCAAAGAAACTAAAAAATTATGTTTTTTTTCCAAAGTAACTAAAAAATTATTTTTTTTCCAAAGTAACTAAAAAAAATTTTTTTTTTCCAAAGTAACTAAAAAATTATTTTTTTTTCCAAAGTAACTAAAAAAATATTTTTTTTTCCAAAGTAACTAAAAAAAATATTTTTTTTTCCAAAGTAACTAAAAAAATATTTTTTTTTCCAAAGTAACTAAAAAAATATTTTTTTTTCCAAAGTAACTAAAAAAATATTTTTTTTCCAAAGTAACTAAAAAAATATTTTTTTTTCCAAAGTAACTAAAAAAATATTTTTTTTTCCAAAGTAACTAAAAAAATATTTTTTTTCCAAAGTAACTAAAAAAATAATTTTTTTTTCAAAGTAACTAAAAAAATATTTTTTTTTCCAAAGTAACTAAAAAAATATTTTTTTTTCCAAAGTAACTAAAAAAATATTTTTTTTTCCAAAGAAACTAAAAAAATATTTTTTTTTCCAAAGTAACTAAAAAATTTTTTTTTTTTCCAAAGAAACTAAAAAAATATTTTTTTTTCCAAAGTAACTAAAAAAATATTTTTTTTTCCAAAGTAACTAAAAAAATATTTTTTTTCCAAAGTAACTAAAAAAATATTTTTTTTCCAAAGTAACTAAAAAAATATTTTTTTTCCAAAGTAACTAAAAAAATATTTTTTTTTCCAAAGTAACTAAAAAAATATTTTTTTTTCCAAAGTAACTAAAAAAATAATTTTTTTCCAAAGTAACTAAAAAAATATATTTTTTTCCAAAGTAACTAAAAAAATATTTTTTTTTCCAAAGTAACTAAAAAAAAATATTTTTTTCCAAAGAAACTAAAAAAATATTTTTTTTTCCAAAGTAACTAAAAAAAAATATTTTTTTTCCAAAGTAACTAAAAAAATATTTTTTTTTCCAAAGTAACTAAAAAAATATATTTTTTTTCCAAAGTAACTAAAAAAATATTTTTTTTTCCAAAGTAACTAAAAAAATATTTTTTTTTCCAAAGTAACTAAAAAAATATATTTTTTTCCAAAGTAACTAAAAAAATATTTTTTTTTCCAAAGTAACTAAAAAAATATTTTTTTTTCCAAAGTAACTAAAAAAATATTTTTTTTTCCAAAGTAACTAAAAAAATATTTTTTTTTCCAAAGTAACTAAAAAAATATTTTTTTTTCCAAAGTATCTAAAAAAATATTTTTTTTTCCAAAGTAACTAAAAAAATATTTTTTTTCCAAAGTAACTAAAAAATTATTTTTTTTCCAAAGTAACTAAAAAAAATTTTTTTTTTCCAAAGTAACTAAAAAATTATTTTTTTTTCCAAAGTAACTAAAAAAATATTTTTTTTTCCAAAGTAACTAAAAAAAATATTTTTTTTTCCAAAGTAACTAAAAAAATATTTTTTTTTCCAAAGTAACTAAAAAAATATTTTTTTTTCCAAAGTAACTAAAAAAATATTTTTTTTCCAAAGTAACTAAAAAAATATTTTTTTTTCCAAAGTAACTAAAAAAATATTTTTTTTTCCAAAGTAACTAAAAAAATATTTTTTTTCCAAAGTAACTAAAAAAATAATTTTTTTTTCAAAGTAACTAAAAAAATATTTTTTTTTCCAAAGTAACTAAAAAAATATTTTTTTTTCCAAAGTAACTAAAAAAATATTTTTTTTTCCAAAGAAACTAAAAAAATATTTTTTTTTCCAAAGTAACTAAAAAAATATTTTTTTTTCCAAAGTAACTAAAAATTTTTTTTTTTTTCCAAAGAAACTAAAAAAATTTTTTTTTTCCAAAGTAACTAAAAAAAAAAAAAAAATTCCAAAGAAACTAAAAAATTCTTTTTTTTTTCCAAAGTAACTAAAAAATTATTTTTTTTCCAAAGTAACTAAAAAATTTTTTTTTTTTCCAAAGTAACTAAAAAATTATTTTTTTTTCCAAAGTAACTAAAAAAATATTTTTTTTTCCAAAGTAACTAAAAAAATATTTTTTTTTCCAAAGTAACTAAAAAAATATTTTTTTTTCCAAAGTAACTAAAAAATTTTTTTTTTTTCCAAAGAAACTAAAAAAAAATTTTTTTTTCCAAAGTAACTAAAAAAAAAAAAAAATTCCAAAGAAACTAAAAAATTCTTTTTTTTTTCCAAAGTAACTAAAAAATTCTTTTTTTTCCAAAGTAACTAAAAAATTTTTTTTTTTTCCAAAGTAACTAAAAAATTATTTTTTTTTCCAAAGTAACTAAAAAAATATTTTTTTTTCCAAAGTAACTAAAAAAAATATTTTTTTTTCCAAAGTAACTAAAAAAATATTTTTTTTTCCAAAGTAACTAAAAAAATATTTTTTTTTCCAAAGTAACTAAAAAAATATTTTTTTTCCAAAGTAACTAAAAAAATATTTTTTTTTCCAAAGTAACTAAAAAAATATTTTTTTTTCCAAAGTAACTAAAAAAATATTTTTTTTCCAAAGTAACTAAAAAAATAATTTTTTTTTCAAAGTAACTAAAAAAATATTTTTTTTTCCAAAGTAACTAAAAAAATATTTTTTTTTCCAAAGTAACTAAAAAAATATTTTTTTTTCCAAAGAAACTAAAAAAATATTTTTTTTTCCAAAGTAACTAAAAAAAATTTTTTTTTTCCAAAGAAACTAAAAAAATATTTTTTTTTCCAAAGTAACTAAAAAAATATTTTTTTTTCCAAAGTAACTAAAAAAATATTTTTTTTCCAAAGTAACTAAAAAAATATTTTTTTTCCAAAGTAACTAAAAAAATATTTTTTTTCCAAAGTAACTAAAAAAATATTTTTTTTTCCAAAGTAACTAAAAAAATATTTTTTTTTCCAAAGTAACTAAAAAAATAATTTTTTTCCAAAGTAACTAAAAAAATATTTTTTTTTCCAAAGTAACTAAAAAAATATTTTTTTTTCCAAAGTAACTAAAAAAAAATATTTTTTTCCAAAGAAACTAAAAAAATATTTTTTTTTCCAAAGTAACTAAAAAAATATATTTTTTTTCCAAAGTAACTAAAAAAATATTTTTTTTTCCAAAGTAACTAAAAAAATATATTTTTTTTCCAAAGTAACTAAAAAAATATTTTTTTTTCCAAAGTAACTAAAAAAATATTTTTTTTTCCAAAGTAACTAAAAAAATATATTTTTTTCCAAAGTAACTAAAAAAATATTTTTTTTTCCAAAGTAACTAAAAAAATATTTTTTTTTCCAAAGTAACTAAAAAAATATTTTTTTTTCCAAAGTAACTAAAAAAATATATTTTTTTCCAAAGTAACTAAAAAAATATTTTTTTTTCCAAAGTATCTAAAAAAATATTTTTTTTTCCAAAGTAACTAAAAAAATATTTTTTTTCCAAAGTAACTAAAAAAATATTTTTTTTTCCAAAGTAACTAAAAAAATATTTTTTTTTCCAAAGTAACTAAAAAAATATTTTTTTTTCCAAAGTAACTAAAAAAATATTTTTTTTTCCAAAGTAACTAAAAAAATATTTTTTTTTCCAAAGTAACTAAAAAAATATTTTTTTTTCCAAAGTAACTAAAAAAATATTTTTTTTTCCAAAGTAACTAAAAAAATATTTTTTTTTCCAAAGAAACTAAAAAAATATTTTTTTTTCCAAAGAAACTAAAAAAATATTTTTTTTTCCAAAGTAACTAAAAAAATATTTTTTTTTCCAAAGTAACTAAAAAAATATATTTTTTTCCAAAGTAACTAAAAAAATATTTTTTTTTCCAAAGTAACTAAAAAAATATTTTTTTTCCAAAGTAACTAAAAATTTATTTTTTTTTCCAAAGTAACTAAAAAAATATTTTTTTTCCCAAAGAAACTAAAAAAATATTATTTTTTCCAAAGTAACTAAAAAATTATTTTTTTTCCAAAGTAACAAAAAAAATATTTTTTTTTCCAAAGTAACTAAAAAAATTTTTTTTTTCCAAAGTAACTAAAAAAATATTTTTTTTTCCAAAGTAACTAAAAAAATATTTTTTTTTCCAAAGAAACTAAAAAAATATTTTTTTTTCCAAAGTAACTAAAAAAAAAAATTTTTTTCCAAAGAAACTAAAAAAAAAATTTTTTTTCCAAAGTAACTAAAAAATTTTTTTTTTTTCCAAAGTAACTAAAAAAATATTTTTTTTTCCAAAGAAACTAAAAAAATATTTTTTTTTCCAAAGTAACTAAAAAAAATATTTTTTTTCCAAAGTAACTAAAAAATTATTTTTTTTCCCAAAGTAACTAAAAAAATATTTTTTTTTCCAAAGTAACTAAAAAAATATTTTTTTTTCCAAAGTAACTAAAAAAATATTTTTTTTTCCAAAGTAACTAAAAAAATTAGTTTTTTTCCAAAGTAACTAAAAAAATATTTTTTTTTCCAAAGTAACTAAAAAAATATTTTTTTTTCCAAAGTAACTAAAAAAATATTTTTTTTTCCAAAGTAACTAAAAAAATATTTTTTTTTCCAAAGAAACTAAAAAAATATTTTTTTTTCCAAAGTAACTAAAAAAATATTTTTTTTTCCAAAGTAACTAAAAAAATATTTTTTTTTCCAAAGTAACTAAAAAAATTAGTTTTTTCCAAAGTAACTAAAAAAATATTTTTTTTTCCAAAGTAACTAAAAAAATATATTTTTTTCCAAAGTAACTAAAAAAATATTTTTTTTTCCAAAGTAACTAAAAAAATATTTTTTTTCCCAAAGTAACTAAAAAAATATTTTTTTTCCAAAGTAACTAAAAAAATATTTTTTTTTCCAAAGTAACTAAAAAAATATTTTTTTTTCCAAAGTAACTAAAAAAATATTTTTTTTTCCAAAGTAACTAAAAAAATATTTTTTTTTTCCAAAGTAACTAAAAAAATATTTTTTTTTCCAAAGTAACTAAAAAAATATTTTTTTTTCCAAAGTAACTAAAAAAATATTTTTTTTTCCAAAGTAACTAAAAAAATATTTTTTTTTCCAAAGTAACTAAAAAAATTAGTTTTTTTCCAAAGTAACTAAAAAAATATTTTTTTTTCCAAAGAAACTAAAAAAATATTTTTTTTTCCAAAGTAACTAAAAAAAAAATTTTTTTTCCAAAGAAACTAAAAAAAATTTTTTTTTTCCAAAGTAACTAAAAATTTTTTTTTTTTTCCAAAGTAACTAAAAAAATATTTTTTTTTCCAAAGAAACTAAAAAAATTTTTTTTTTTCCAAAGTAACTAAAAAAAATATTTTTTTTCCAAAGTAACTAAAAAATTTTTTTTTTTCCCAAAGTAACTAAAAATATATTTTTTTAGTTTCTTTGGAAAAAAAAATATTTTTTTAGTTACTTTGGAAAAAAATATATTTTTTTAGTTACTTTGGAAAAAAAAATATTTTTTTAGTTACTTTGGAAAAAAATATATTTTTTTAGTTACTTTGGAAAAAAAAATATTTTTTTAGTTACTTTGGAAAAAAATATATTTTTTTAGTTACTTTGGAAAAAAAAATATTTTTTTAATTACTTTGGAAAAAAAATATTTTTTTAGTTACTTTGGAAAAAAAAAATTTTTTTTAGTTACTTTGGAAAAAAAAATATTTTTTTCGTTACTTTGGAAAAAAAAAAATTTTTTTAGTTACTTTGGAAAAAAAAATATTTTTTTAGTTACTTTGGAAAAAAAATAAATTTTTTAGTTACTTTGGAAAAAAAAAATTTTTTTTAGTTACTTTGGAAAAAAGAAATTTTTTTTAGTTACTTTGGAAAAAAAAAAATTTTTTAGTTTCTTTGGAAAAAAAAATTTTTTTTAGTTACTTTGGAAAAAAAAATATTTTTTTAGTTACTTTGGAAAAAAAATATTTTTTTAGTTACTTTGGAAAAAAAAATATTTTTTTAGTCACTTTGGAAAAAAAAATATTTTTTTAGTTACTTTGGAAAAAAAAATATTTTTTTAGTTACTTTGGAAAAAAAAATATTTTTTTAGTTACTTTGGAAAAAAAAATATTTTTTTAGTTACTTTGGAAAAAAAAATATTTTTTTAGTTACTTTGGAAAAAAAGTTACTTTTTTAGTTACTTTGGAAAAAAAGTTACTTTTTTAGTTACTTTGGAAAAAAAGTTACTTTTTTAGTTACTTTGGAAAAAAAGTTACTTTTTTAGTTACTTTGGAAAAAAAAATATTTTTTTAGTTTCTTTGGAAAAAAAAATATTTTTTTAGTTACTTTGGAAAAAAAAATATTTTTTTAGTTACTTTGGAAAAAAAAATATTTTTTTAGATACTTTGGAAAAAAAAATATTTTTTTAGTTACTTTGGAAAAAAAATATTTTTTTAGTTACTTTGGAAAAAAAAAATTTTTTTAGTTACTTTGGAAAAAAAAATATTTTTTTAGTTTCTTTGGAAAAAAAAATATTTTTTTAGTTACTTTGGAAAAAAAAATATTTTTTTAGTTTCTTTGGAAAAAAATTTTTTTTTTTTAGTTACTTTGGAAAAAAAATATTTTTTTAGTTTCTTTGGAAAAAAAAATATTTTTTTAGTTACTTTGGAAAAAAAAATATTTTTTTAGTTACTTTGGAAAAAAAAATATTTTTTTAGTTACTTTGGAAAAAAAAATATTTTTTTAGTTACTTTGGAAAAAAAATATTTTTTTAGTTACTTTGGAAAAAAATATATTTTTTTAGTTACTTTGGAAAAAAAAATATTTTTTTAGTTACTTTGGAAAAAAAAATATTTTTTTAATTACTTTGGAAAAAAAATATTTTTTTAGTTACTTTGGAAAAAAAAAAATGTTTTAGTTACTTTGGAAAAAAATATATTTTTTTAGTTACGTTGGAAAAAAAAAAAAAATTTTAGTTACTTTGGGAAAAAAAAATATTTTTTTAGTTACTTTGGAAAAAAAAAAAAAAATTTTAGTTACTTTGGAAAAAAAAAAATTTTTTTAGTTACTTTGGAAAAAAAAATATTTTTTTAATTACTTTGGGAAAAAAAATTTTTTTTAGTTACTTTGGAAAAAAAAAAATTTTTTTAGTTACTTTGGAAAAAAAAAATTTTTTTTAGTTACTTTGGAAAAAAAAATATTTTTTTAGTTACTTTGGAAAAAAATATATTTTTTTAGTTACTTTGGAAAAAAATATATTTTTTTAGTTACTTTGGAAAAAAAAAATGTTTTAGTTACTTTGGAAAAAAAAAAAAATTTTAGTTACTTTGGAAAAAAAAATTTTTTTTTAGTTTCTTTGGAAAAAAATTTTTTTTTAGTTACTTTGGAAAAAAAAATATTTTTTTAGTTACTTTGGAAAAAAAAAATTTTTTTTAGTTACTTCGGAAAAAAAAATATTTTTTTAGTTACTTTGGAAAAAAAAATATTTTTTTAGTTACTTTGGAAAAAAAAATATTTTTTTAGTTACTTTGGAAAAAAAAATATTTTTTTAGTTACTTTGGAAAAAAAAATATTTTTTTAGTTACTTTGGAAAAAAAGTTACTTTTTTAGTTACTTTGGAAAAAAAGTTACTTTTTTAGTTACTTTGGAAAAAAAGTTACTTTTTTAGTTACTTTGGAAAAAAAGTTACTTTTTTAGTTACTTTGGAAAAAAAAAAATTTTTTTAGTTACTTTGGAAAAAAAAATATTTTTTTAGTTTCTTTGGAAAAAAAAATATTTTTTTAGTTACTTTGGAAAAAAAAATTTTTTTTTAGTTACTTTGGAAAAAAAATTTTTTTTTAGTTACTTTGGAAAAAAACTATTTTTTTAGTTACTTTGGAAAAACAAATATTCTTTTAGTTACTTTGGAAAAAAAAATTTTTTTTTAGTTTCTTTGGAAAAAAAATAATTTTTTTAGTTACTTTGGAAAAAAAAATATTTTTTTAGTTTCTTTGGAAAAAAAAATATTTTTTTAGTTACTTTGGAAAAAAAATATTTTTTTAGTTACTTTGGAAAAAAAAATATTTTTTTAGTTACTTTGGAAAAAAAATATTTTTTTAGTTTCTTTGGAAAAAATTTTTTTTTTTTAGTTACTTCGGAAAAAAAAATATTTTTTTAGTTACTTTGGAAAAAAAAATATTTTTTTAGTTACTTTGGAAAAAAAAATATTTTTTTAGTTACTTTGGAAAAAAAAATATTTTTTTAGTTACTTTGGAAAAAAAAATATTTTTTTAGTTACTTTGGAAAAAAAGTTACTTTTTTAGTTACTTTGGAAAAAAAGTTACTTTTTTAGTTACTTTGGAAAAAAAGTTACTTTTTTAGTTACTTTGGAAAAAAAGTTACTTTTTTAGTTACTTTGGAAAAAAAAAAATTTTTTTAGTTACTTTGGAAAAAAAAATATTTTTTTAGTTTCTTTGGAAAAAAAAATATTTTTTTAGTTACTTTGGAAAAAAAAATTTTTTTTTAGTTACTTTGGAAAAAAAATTTTTTTTTAGTTACTTTGGAAAAAAACTATTTTTTTAGTTACTTTGGAAAAACAAATATTCTTTTAGTTACTTTGGAAAAAAAAATTTTTTTTTAGTTTCTTTGGAAAAAAAATAATTTTTTTAGTTACTTTGGAAAAAAAAATATTTTTTTAGTTTCTTTGGAAAAAAAAATATTTTTTTAGTTACTTTGGAAAAAAAATATTTTTTTAGTTACTTTGGAAAAAAAAATATTTTTTTAGTTACTTTGGAAAAAAAATATTTTTTTAGTTTCTTTGGAAAAAATTTTTTTTTTTTAGTTACTTTGGAAAAAAATATATTTTTTTAGTTTCTTTGGAAAAATTTTTTTTTTTTTAGTTACTTTGGAAAAAAAAATATTTTTTTAGTTTCTTTGGGAAAAAAAATATTTTTTTAGTTTCTTTGGAAAAAAAAAATTTTTTTTAGTTACTTTGGAAAAAAATATATTTTTTTAGTTACTTTGGAAAAAAAAATATTTTTTTAGTTACTTTGGAAAAAAAATATTTTTTTAGTTACTTTGGAAAAAAAAATATTTTTTTAGTTACTTTGGAAAAAAAAATATTTTTTTAGTTACTTTGGAAAAATAAATATTTTTTTAATTACTTTGGAAAAAAAATATTTTTTTAGTTACTTTGGAAAAATAAAAAATTTTTTAGTTACTTTGGGAAAAAAAATATTTTTTTAGTTACTTTGGAAAAAAAAAAAAAATTTTAGTTACTTTGGAAAAAAAAATATTTTTTTAGTTACTTTGGAAAAAAAAAAAATTTTTTAGTTACTTTGGAAAAAAAAATTTTTTTTAGTTACTTTGGAAAAAAAAAAAAAATTTTAGTTACTTTGGAAAAAATAAATAAATTTGAGTTTCTTTGGAAAAAAAAATTTTTTTTAGTTACTTTGGAAAAAAAAATATTTTTTTAGTTACTTTGGAAAAAAAATATTTTTTTAGTTACTTTGGAAAAAAAAATATTTTTTTAGTTACTTTGGAAAAAAAAATATTTTTTTAGTTACTTTGGAAAAAAAAATATTTTTTTAGTTACTTTGGAAAAAAAAAATATTTTTTAGTTACTTTGGAAAAAAAAATATTTTTTTAGTTACTTTGGGAAAAAAAATATTTTTTTAGTTACTTTGGAAAAAAAGTTACTTTTTTAGTTACTTTGGAAAAAAAGTTACTTTTTTAGTTACTTTGGAAAAAAAGTTACTTTTTTAGTTACTTTGGAAAAAAAGTTACTTTTTTAGTTACTTTGGGAAAAAAAATAATTTTTTAGTTACTTTGGAAAAAAAAATATTTTTTTAGTTACTTTGGAAAAAAAAATATTTTTTTAGTTACTTTGGAAAAAAAAATTTTTTTTTAGTTACTTTGGAAAAAAAAATATTTTTTTAGTTACTTTGGAAAAAAAATATTTTTTTAGTTACTTTGGAAAAAAAAATATTCTTTTAGTTACTTTGGAAAAAAAATTTTTTTTTTAGTTTCTTTGGAAAAAAAGTTACTTTTTTAGTTACTTTGGAAAAAAAGTTACTTTTTTAGTTACTTTGGAAAAAAAAATAATTTTTTAGTTACTTTGGAAAAAAAAATATTTTTTTAGTTACTTTGGAAAAAAAAATATTTTTTTAGATACTTTGGAAAAAAAAATATTTTTTTTAGTTACTTTGGAAAAAAAAATATTTTTTTTGTTACTTTGGAAAAAAAATATTTTTTTAGTTACTTTGGAAAAAAAAATATTCTTTTAGTTACTTTGGAAAAAAATTTTTTTTTTTAGTTTCTTTGGAAAAAAAATAATTTTTTTAGTTTCTTTGGAAAAAAAAATATTTTTTTAGTTTCTTTGGAAAAAAAAATATTTTTTTAGTTACTTTGGAAAAAAAAATATTTTTTTAGTTACTTTGGAAAAAAAAATATTTTTTTAGATACTTTGGAAAAAAAAATATTTTTTTAGTTACTTTGGAAAAAAAATATTTTTTTAGTTACTTTGGAAAAAAAATATTTTTTTTAGTTACTTTGGAAAAAAAAATATTTTTTTAGTTTCTTTGGAAAAAATATTTTTTTTTTAGTTACTTTGGAAAAAAAAATATTTTTTTAGTTTCTTTGGAAAAAAAAATATTTTTTTTAGTTACTTTGGAAAAAAAATATTTTTTTAGTTTCTTTGGAAAAAAAAATATTTTTTTAGTTACTTTGGAAAAAAAAATATTTTTTTAGTTACTTTGGAAAAAAAAATATTTTTTTAGTTACTTTGGAAAAAAAAATATTTTTTTAGTTACTTTGGAAAAAAAATATTTTTTTAGTTACTTTGGAAAAAAAAATATTTTTTTAGTTACTTTGGAAAAAAAAATATTTTTTTAGTTACTTTGGAAAAAAAAATATTTTTTTAATTACTTTGGAAAAAAAATTTTTTTTTAGTTACTTTGGAAAAAAAAATATTTTTTTAGTTACTTTGGAAAAAAAAATATTTTTTTAGTTACTTTGGAAAAAAAAAAAAATTTTTAGTTACTTTGGGAAAAAAAATATTTTTTTAGTTACTTTGGAAAAAAAAAAAATTTTTTAGTTACTTTGGAAAAAAAAAATTTTTTTTAGTTACTTTGGAAAAAAAAATATTTTTTTAATTACTTTGGGAAAAAAATATTTTTTTAGTTACTTTGGAAAAAAATATATTTTTTTAGTTACTTTGGAAAAAAAAAAATTTTTTTAGTTACTTTGGAAAAAAAAAATTTTTTTTAGTTACTTTGGAAAAAAAAAAAAAATTTTTAGTTACTTTGGAAAAAAAAATATTTTTTTAGTTTCTTTGGAAAAAAAAATTTTTTTTTAGTTACTTTGGAAAAAAAAATATTTTTTTAGTTACTTTGGAAAAAAAAAAAATTTTTTAGTTACTTTGGAAAAAAAAATTTTTTTTTAGTTTCTTTGGAAAAAAAAATATTTTTTAGTTACTTTGGAAAAAAAAATATTTTTTTAGTTACTTTGGAAAAAAAATAATTTTTTTAGTTACTTTGGAAAAAAAAATATTTTTTTAGTTACTTTGGAAAAAAAATATTTTTTTAGTTACTTTGGGAAAAAAAATATTTTTTTAGTTACTTTGGAAAAAAAAATATTTTTTTAGTTACTTTGGAAAAAAAAATTTTTTTTAGTTACTTTGGAAAAAAAAATATTTTTTTAGTTACTTTGGAAAAAAAAATATTTTTTTAGTTACTTTGGAAAAAAAATATTTTTTTAGTTACTTTGGAAAAAAAAATATTTTTTTAGTTACTTTGGAAAAAAAAAATTTTTTTAGTTACTTTGGAAAAATAAATTTTTTTTTAGTTTCTTTGGAAAAAAAAATATTTTTTTAGTTACTTTGGAAAAATAAATATTTTTTTAGTTACTTTGGAAAAATAAATATTTTTTTAGTTACTTTGGAAAAAAAAAAATTTTTTTAGTTACTTTGGAAAAAAAATATTTTTTTAGTTACTTTGGAAAAAAATATATTTTTTTAGTTACTTTGGAAAAAAAAATATTTTTTTAGTTACTTTGGAAAAAAAAATATTTTTTTAGTTACTTTGGAAAAAAAAATATTTTTTTAGTTACTTTGGAAAAAAAAATATTTTTTTAGTTACTTTGGAAAAAATTTTTTTTTTTAGTTACTTTGGAAAAAAAAATATTTTTTTAGTTACTTTGGAAAAAAAAATATTTTTTTAGTTACTTTGGAAAAAAAAATATTTTTTTAGTTACTTTGGAAAAAAAAATATTTTGTGCGTTACTTTGGAAAAAAAAATATTTTTTTAGTTACTTTGGAAAAAAAAATATTTTTTTAGTTTCTTTGGAAAAAAAAATATTTTTTTAGTTACTTTGGAAAAAAAAATATTTTTTTAGTTACTTTGGAAAAAAAAATATTTTTTTAATTACTTTGGAAAAAAAATATTTTTTTAGTTACTTTGGAAAAAAAAATATTTGTTTAGTTACTTTGGAAAAAAAAATATTTTTTTCAGTTACTTTGGAAAAAAAAATATTTTTTTAGTTACTTTGGAAAAAAAAATATTTTTTTAGTTACTTTGGAAAAAAATATATTTTTTTAGTTACTTTGGAAAAAAAAAATTTTTTTTAGTTACTTTGGAAAAAAAAATATTGTTTTAGTTACTTTGGAAAAAAAAATATTTTTTTAGATACTTTGGAAAAAAAAATATTTTTTTAGTTACTTTGGAAAAAAAATATTTTTTTAGTTACTTTGGAAAAAAAAATATTTTTTTAGTTACTTTGGAAAAAAAAATATTTTTTTAGTTACTTTGGGAAATAAAATATTTTTTTAGTTACTTTGGAAAAAAATATTTTTTTTAGTTACTTTGGAAAAAAAATATTTTTTTAGTTTCTTTGGAAAAAAAAATATTTTTTTAGTTACTTTGGAAAAAAAAATATTTTTTTAGTTACTTTGGAAAAAAAAATATTTTTTTAGTTACTTTGTAAAAAAAAATATTTTTTTAGTTACTTTGGAAAAAAAATATTTTTTTAGTTACTTTGGAAAAAAAAATATTTTTTTAGTTAGTTTGGAAAAAAAAATATTTTTTTAGTTACTTTGGAAAAAAAAATATTTTTTTAATTACTTTGGAAAAAAAAAATGTTTTAGTTACTTTGGAAAAAAAAAAAATTTTTTAGTTACTTTGGAAAAAAAAATATTTTTTTAGTTACTTTGGAAAAAAAAAATTTTTTTAGTTACTTTGGAAAAAAAAAAATTTTTTAGTTACTTTGGAAAAAAAAATTTTTTTTTAGTTACTTTGGAAAAAAAATATATATTTTTTAGTTACTTTGGAAAAAAAATATTTTTTTAGTTACTTTGGGAAAAAAAATATTTTTTTAGTTACTTTGGAAAAAAAAATATTTTTTTAGTTACTTTGGAAAAAAAAATATTTTTTTAGTTACTTTGGAAAAAAAATATTTTTTTAGTTACTTTGGAAAAAAAAATATTTTTTTAGTTACTTTGGAAAAAAAAAATTTTTTTAGTTACTTTGGAAAAAAAAATATTTTTTTAGTTTCTTTGGAAAAAAAATTTTTTTTTTAGTTACTTTGGAAAAAAAATATTTTTTTAGTTACTTTGGAAAAAAAAATATTTTTTTAGTTACTTTGGAAAAAAAAAATTTTTTTTAGTTTCTTTGGAAAAAAAAATATTTTTTTAGTTACTTTGGAAAAAAAAATATTTTTTTAGTTACTTTGGAAAAAAAAAAAATTTTTTAGTTACTTTGGAAAAAAAAATATTTTTTTAGTTACTTTGGAAAAAAAATATTTTTTTAGTTACTTTGGGAAAAAAAATATTTTTTTAGTTACTTTGGAAAAAAAAATATTTTTTTAGTTACTTTGGAAAAAAAAATATTTTTTTAGTTACTTTGGAAAAAAAAATATTTTTTTAGTTACTTTGGAAAAAAAAATATTTTTTTAGTTACTTTGGAAAAAAAAATTTTTTTTAGTTACTTTGGAAAAAAAAATATTTTTTTAGTTACTTTGGAAAAAAAAAATTTTTTTAGTTACTTTGGAAAAAAAAATTTTTTTTTAGTTTCTTTGGAAAAAAAATATTTTTTTAGTTACTTTGGAAAAAAAAATATTTTTTTAGTTACTTTGGAAAAAAAAATTTTTTTTTAGTTACTTTGGAAAAAAAAATATTTTTTTAGTTACTTTGGAAAAAAAATATTTTTTTAGTTACTTTGGAAAAAAAAATATTTTTTTAGTTACTTTGGAAAAAAAAATATTTTTTTAGTTACTTTGGAAAAAAAAATTTTTTTTAGTTACTTTGGAAAAAAAAATATTTTTTTAGTTTCTTTGGAAAAAAAAATATTTTTTTAGTTACTTTGGAAAAAAAAATATTTTTTTAGTTACTTTGGAAAAAAAAATATTTTTTTAATTACTTTGGAAAAAAAATATTTTTTTAGTTACTTTGGAAAAAAAAATATTTGTTTAGTTACTTTGGAAAAAAAATTATTTTTTTTAGTTACTTTGGAAAAAAAAATATTTTTTTAGTTACTTTGGAAAAAAAAATATTTTTTTAGTTACTTTGGAAAAAAATATATTTTTTTAGTTACTTTGGAAAAAAAAATTTTTTTAGTTACTTTGGAAAAAAAAATATTTTTTTAGTTACTTTGGAAAAAAAAATATTTTTTTAGATACTTTGGAAAAAAAAATATTTTTTTAGTTACTTTGGAAAAAAAATATTTTTTTAGTTACTTTGGAAAAAAAAATATTTTTTTAGTTACTTTGGAAAAAAAATATTTTTTTAGTTACTTTGGAAAAAAAAATATTTTTTTAGTTACTTTGGAAAAAAAATATTTTTTTAGTTACTTTGGAAAAAAAAATATTTTTTTAGTTACTTTGGAAAAAAAAATATTTTTTTAGTTACTTTGGAAAAAAAAATATTTTTTTAGTTACTTTGGAAAAAAAAATATTTTTTTAGTTACTTTGGAAAAAAATAATATTTTTTTAGTTACTTTGGAAAAAAAAATATTTTTTTAGTTACTTTGGAAAAAAAAATATTTTTTTAGTTACTTTGGAAAAAAAAATATTTTTTTAGTTACTTTGGAAAAAAAAATATTTTTTTAGTTACTTTGGAAAAAAAGTTACTTTTTTAGTTACTTTGGAAAAAAAGTTACTTTTTTAGTTACTTTGGAAAAAAAGTTACTTTTTTAGTTACTTTGGAAAAAAAGTTACTTTTTTAGTTACTTTGGAAAAAAAAATATTTTTTTAGTTACTTTGGAAAAAAAAATATTTTTTTAGTTTCTTTGGAAAAAAAAATATTTTTTTAGTTACTTTGGAAAAATTTTTTTTTTTTTAGTTACTTTGGAAAAAAAAATATTTTTTTAGTTACTTTGGAAAAAAAATATTTTTTTAGTTACTTTGGAAAAAAAAATATTCTTTTAGTTACTTTGGAAAAAAAATTTTTTTTTTAGTTTCTTTGGAAAAAAAATAATTTTTTTAGTTACTTTGGAAAAAAAAATATTTTTTTAGTTACTTTGGAAAAAAAAATTTTTTTTTAGTTACTTTGGAAAAAAAAATATTTTTTTAGTTACTTTGGAAAAAAAGTTACTTTTTTAGTTACTTTGGAAAAAAAGTTACTTTTTTAGTTACTTTGGAAAAAAAGTTACTTTTTTAGTTACTTTGGAAAAAAAGTTACTTTTTTAGTTACTTTGGAAAAAAAAAAATTTTTTAGTTACTTTGGAAAAAAAAATATTTTTTTAGTTTCTTTGGAAAAAAAAATATTTTTTTAGTTACTTTGGAAAAAAAAAATTTTTTTTAGTTACTTTGGAAAAAAAAATATTTTTTTAGTTACTTTGGAAAAAAAATATTTTTTTAGTTACTTTGGAAAAAAAAATATTCTTTTAGTTACTTTGGAAAAAAACATTTTTTTTTAGTTTCTTTGGAAAAAAAATAATTTTTTTAGTTACTTTGGAAAAAAAAATATTTTTTTAGTTACTTTGGAAAAAAAAATATTTTTTTAGTTACTTTGGAAAAAAAAATATTTTTTTAGATACTTTGGAAAAAAAAATATTTTTTTAGTTACTTTGGAAAAAAAAAAATTTTTTAGTTACTTTGGAAAAAAAAAAATTTTTTTAGTTACTTTGGAAAAAAAAATATTTTTTTAGTTTCTTTGGAAAAAATATTTTTTTTTTAGTTACTTTGGGAAAAAAAATATTTTTTTAGTTTCTTTGGAAAAAAAAATATTTTTTTTAGTTACTTTGGAAAAAAAATATTTTTTTAGTTTCTTTGGAAAAAAAAATATTTTTTTTAGTTACTTTGGAAAAAAAAATATTTTTTTAGTTACTTTGGAAAAAAAAATATTTTTTTAGTTACTTTGGAAAAATAAATATTTTTTTAGTTACTTTGGAAAAAAAAAAAAAATTTTAGTTACTTTGGAAAAAAAAATATTTTTTTAGTTACTTTGGAAAAAAAAAATTTTTTTAGTTACTTTGGAAAAAAAAAATTTTTTTAGTTACTTTGGAAAAAAAAATATTTTTTTAGTTTCTTTGGAAAAAATATTTTTTTTTTAGTTACTTTGGGAAAAAAAATATTTTTTTAGTTTCTTTGGAAAAAAAAATATTTTTTTTAGTTACTTTGGAAAAAAAATATTTTTTTAGTTTCTTTGGAAAAAAAAATATTTTTTTTAGTTACTTTGGAAAAAAAAATATTTTTTTAGTTACTTTGGAAAAAAAAATATTTTTTTAGTTACTTTGGAAAAATAAATATTTTTTTAGTTACTTTGGAAAAAAAAAAAAAATTTTAGTTACTTTGGAAAAAAAAATATTTTTTTAGTTACTTTGGAAAAAAAATATTTTTTTAGTTACTTTGGAAAAAAAAAATTTTTTTAGTTACTTTGGAAAAAAAAATATTTTTTTAGTTTCTTTGGAAAAAATATTTTTTTTTTAGTTACTTTGGGAAAAAAAATATTTTTTTAGTTTCTTTGGAAAAAAAAATATTTTTTTTAGTTACTTTGGAAAAAAAATATTTTTTTAGTTTCTTTGGAAAAAAAAATATTTTTTTAGTTACTTTGGAAAAAAAAATATTTTTTTAGTTACTTTGGAAAAAAAAATATTTTTTTAGTTACTTTGGAAAAAAAAATATTTTTTTAGTTACTTTGGAAAAAAAATATTTTTTTAGTTACTTTGGAAAAAAAAATATTTTTTTAGTTACTTTGGAAAAAAAAATATTTTTTTAGTTACTTTGGAAAAAATTTTTTTTTTTTAATTACTTTGGAAAAAAAAATTTTTTTTAGTTACTTTGGAAAAAAAAAAAAAATTTTAGTTACTTTGGAAAAAAAAATATTTTTTTAGTTACTTTGGAAAAAAAAAAAATTTTTTAGTTACTTTGGGAAAAAATATATTTTTTTAGTTACTTTGGAAAAAAAAAAATTTTTTTAGTTACTTTGGAAAAAAAATAATTTTTTTAGTTACTTTGGAAAAAAAAATATTTTTTTAATTACTTTGGGAAAAAAATATTTTTTTAGTTACTTTGGAAAAAAAAATATTTTTTTAGTTACTTTGGAAAAAAAAATATTTTTTTAGTTACTTTGGAAAAAAAAATATTTTTTTAGTTACTTTGGAAAAAAAAATATTTTTTTAGTTACTTTGGAAAAAAAAATATTTTTTTAGTTTCTTTGGAAAAAAAAATTTTTTTTTAGTTACTTTGGAAAAAAAAAAAATTTTTTAGTTACTTTGGAAAAAAAAATATTTTTTTAGTTACTTTGGAAAAAAAAAAAAATTTTTAGTTACTTTGGAAAAAAAAAATTTTTTTTAGTTACTTTGGAAAAAAAAAATTTTTTTTAGTTACTTTGGAAAAAAAAATATTTTTTTAGTTTCTTTGGAAAAAATATTTTTTTTTTAGTTACTTTGGAAAAAAAAATATTTTTTTAGTTTCTTTGGAAAAAAAAATATTTTTTTTAGTTACTTTGGAAAAAAAATATTTTTTTAGTTTCTTTGGAAAAAAAAATATTTTTTTAGTTACTTTGGAAAAAAAAATATTTTTTTAGTTACTTTGGAAAAAAAAATATTTTTTTAGTTACTTTGGAAAAAAAAATATTTTTTTAGTTACTTTGGAAAAAAAATATTTTTTTAGTTACTTTGGAAAAAAAAATATTTTTTTAGTTACTTTGGAAAAAAAAATATTTTTTTAGTTACTTTGGAAAAAAAAATATTTTTTTAATTACTTTGGAAAAAAATTTTTTTTTTAGTTACTTTGGAAAAAAAAATATTTTTTTAGTTACTTTGGAAAAAAAAATATTTTTTTAGTTACTTTGGAAAAAAAAAAAAATTTTTAGTTACTTTGGGAAAAAAAATATTTTTTTAGTTACTTTGGAAAAAAAAAAAATTTTTTAGTTACTTTGGAAAAAAAAAATTTTTTTTAGTTACTTTGGAAAAAAAAATATTTTTTTAATTACTTTGGGAAAAAAATATTTTTTTAGTTACTTTGGAAAAAAATATATTTTTTTAGTTACTTTGGAAAAAAAAAAATTTTTTTAGTTACTTTGGAAAAAAAAAAATTTTTTTAGTTACTTTGGAAAAAAAAAAATTTTTTTAGTTACTTTGGAAAAAAAAATATTTTTTTAGTTTCTTTGGAAAAAAAAATTTTTTTTTAGTTACTTTGGAAAAAAAAATATTTTTTTAGTTACTTTGGAAAAAAAAAATTTTTTTTAGTTACTTTGGAAAAAAAAATTTTTTTTTAGTTTCTTTGGAAAAAAAAATTTTTTTTTAGTTACTTTGGAAAAAAAAATATTTTTTTAGTTACTTTGGAAAAAAAATATTTTTTTAGTTACTTTGGAAAAAAAAATATTCTTTTAGTTACTTTGGAAAAAAACATTTTTTTTTAGTTTCTTTGGAAAAAAAATAATTTTTTTAGTTACTTTGGAAAAAAAAATATTTTTTTAGTTACTTTGGAAAAAAAAATATTTTTTTAGTTACTTTGGAAAAAAAAATATTTTTTTAGATACTTTGGAAAAAAAAATATTTTTTTAGTTACTTTGGAAAAAAAAAAATTTTTTAGTTACTTTGGAAAAAAAAAATTTTTTTTAGTTACTTTGGAAAAAAAAATATTTTTTTAGTTTCTTTGGAAAAAATATTTTTTTTTTAGTTACTTTGGGAAAAAAAATATTTTTTTAGTTTCTTTGGAAAAAAAAATATTTTTTTTAGTTACTTTGGAAAAAAAATATTTTTTTAGTTTCTTTGGAAAAAAAAATATTTTTTTTAGTTACTTTGGAAAAAAAAATATTTTTTTAGTTACTTTGGAAAAAAAAATATTTTTTTAGTTACTTTGGAAAAATAAATATTTTTTTAGTTACTTTGGAAAAAAAAAAAAAATTTTAGTTACTTTGGAAAAAAAAATATTTTTTTAGTTACTTTGGAAAAAAAAAATTTTTTTTAGTTACTTTGGAAAAAAAAATATTTTTTTAGTTTCTTTGGAAAAAATATTTTTTTTTTAGTTACTTTGGGAAAAAAAATATTTTTTTAGTTTCTTTGGAAAAAAAAATATTTTTTTTAGTTACTTTGGAAAAAAAATATTTTTTTAGTTTCTTTGGAAAAAAAAATATTTTTTTTAGTTACTTTGGAAAAAAAAATATTTTTTTAGTTACTTTGGAAAAAAAAATATTTTTTTAGTTACTTTGGAAAAATAAATATTTTTTTAGTTACTTTGGAAAAAAAAAAAAAATTTTAGTTACTTTGGAAAAAAAAATATTTTTTTAGTTACTTTGGAAAAAAAAAATTTTTTTAGTTACTTTGGAAAAAAAAATTTTTTTTAGTTACTTTGGAAAAAAAAATATTTTTTTAGTTTCTTTGGAAAAAATATTTTTTTTTTAGTTACTTTGGGAAAAAAAATATTTTTTTAGTTTCTTTGGAAAAAAAAATATTTTTTTTAGTTACTTTGGAAAAAAAATATTTTTTTAGTTTCTTTGGAAAAAAAAATATTTTTTTTAGTTACTTTGGAAAAAAAAATATTTTTTTAGTTACTTTGGAAAAAAAAATATTTTTTTAGTTACTTTGGAAAAATAAATATTTTTTTAGTTACTTTGGAAAAAAAAAAAAAATTTTAGTTACTTTGGAAAAAAAAATATTTTTTTAGTTACTTTGGAAAAAAAATATTTTTTTAGTTACTTTGGAAAAAAAAAATTTTTTTAGTTACTTTGGAAAAAAAAATATTTTTTTAGTTTCTTTGGAAAAAATATTTTTTTTTTAGTTACTTTGGGAAAAAAAATATTTTTTTAGTTTCTTTGGAAAAAAAAATATTTTTTTTAGTTACTTTGGAAAAAAAATATTTTTTTAGTTTCTTTGGAAAAAAAAATATTTTTTTAGTTACTTTGGAAAAAAAAATATTTTTTTAGTTACTTTGGAAAAAAAAATATTTTTTTAGTTACTTTGGAAAAAAAAATATTTTTTTAGTTACTTTGGAAAAAAAATATTTTTTTAGTTACTTTGGAAAAAAAAATATTTTTTTAGTTACTTTGGAAAAAAAAATATTTTTTTAGTTACTTTGGAAAAAAAATTTTTTTTTTAATTACTTTGGAAAAAAAATTTTTTTTTAGTTACTTTGGAAAAAAAAAAAAAATTTTAGTTACTTTGGAAAAAAAAATATTTTTTTAGTTACTTTGGAAAAAAAAAAAATTTTTTAGTTACTTTGGGAAAAAATATATTTTTTTAGTTACTTTGGAAAAAAAAAAATTTTTTTAGTTACTTTGGAAAAAAAATAATTTTTTTAGTTACTTTGGAAAAAAAAATATTTTTTTAATTACTTTGGGAAAAAAATATTTTTTTAGTTACTTTGGAAAAAAAAATATTTTTTTAGTTACTTTGGAAAAAAAAATATTTTTTTAGTTACTTTGGAAAAAAAAATATTTTTTTAGTTACTTTGGAAAAAAAAATATTTTTTTAGTTACTTTGGAAAAAAAAATATTTTTTTAGTTTCTTTGGAAAAAAAAATTTTTTTTTAGTTACTTTGGAAAAAAAAAAAATTTTTTAGTTACTTTGGAAAAAAAAATATTTTTTTAGTTACTTTGGAAAAAAAAAAAAATTTTTAGTTACTTTGGAAAAAAAAAATTTTTTTTAGTTACTTTGGAAAAAAAAAATTTTTTTAGTTACTTTGGAAAAAAAAATTTTTTTTAGTTACTTTGGAAAAAAAAATATTTTTTTAGTTTCTTTGGAAAAAATATTTTTTTTTTAGTTACTTTGGGAAAAAAAATATTTTTTTAGTTTCTTTGGAAAAAAAAATATTTTTTTTAGTTACTTTGGAAAAAAAATATTTTTTTAGTTTCTTTGGAAAAAAAAATATTTTTTTTAGTTACTTTGGAAAAAAAAATATTTTTTTAGTTACTTTGGAAAAAAAAATATTTTTTTAGTTACTTTGGAAAAATAAATATTTTTTTAGTTACTTTGGAAAAAAAAAAAAAATTTTAGTTACTTTGGAAAAAAAAATATTTTTTTAGTTACTTTGGAAAAAAAATATTTTTTTAGTTACTTTGGAAAAAAAAAATTTTTTTAGTTACTTTGGAAAAAAAAATATTTTTTTAGTTTCTTTGGAAAAAATATTTTTTTTTTAGTTACTTTGGGAAAAAAAATATTTTTTTAGTTTCTTTGGAAAAAAAAATATTTTTTTTAGTTACTTTGGAAAAAAAATATTTTTTTAGTTTCTTTGGAAAAAAAAATATTTTTTTAGTTACTTTGGAAAAAAAAATATTTTTTTAGTTACTTTGGAAAAAAAAATATTTTTTTAGTTACTTTGGAAAAAAAAATATTTTTTTAGTTACTTTGGAAAAAAAATATTTTTTTAGTTACTTTGGAAAAAAAAATATTTTTTTAGTTACTTTGGAAAAAAAAATATTTTTTTAGTTACTTTGGAAAAAAAAATTTTTTTTTAATTACTTTGGAAAAAAAAAATTTTTTTAGTTACTTTGGAAAAAAAAAAAAAATTTTAGTTACTTTGGAAAAAAAAATATTTTTTTAGTTACTTTGGAAAAAAAAAAATTTTTTTAGTTACTTTGGGAAAAAATATATTTTTTTAGTTACTTTGGAAAAAAAAAAATTTTTTTAGTTACTTTGGAAAAAAAATAATTTTTTTAGTTACTTTGGAAAAAAAAATATTTTTTTAATTACTTTGGGAAAAAAATATTTTTTTAGTTACTTTGGAAAAAAAAATATTTTTTTAGTTACTTTGGAAAAAAAAATATTTTTTTAGTTACTTTGGAAAAAAAAATATTTTTTTAGTTACTTTGGAAAAAAAAATATTTTTTTAGTTACTTTGGAAAAAAAAATATTTTTTTAGTTTCTTTGGAAAAAAAAATTTTTTTTTAGTTACTTTGGAAAAAAAAAAAAAATTTTAGTTACTTTGGAAAAAAAAATATTTTTTTAGTTACTTTGGAAAAAAAAAAAATTTTTTAGTTACTTTGGAAAAAAAAAAATTTTTTTAGTTACTTTGGAAAAAAAAAAAATTTTTTAGTTACTTTGGAAAAAAAAAAAAAAATTTAGTTTCTTTGGAAAAAAATTTTTTTTTTAGTTACTTTGGAAAAAAAAATATTTTTTTAGTTACTTTGGAAAAAAAATATTTTTTTAGTTACTTTGGAAAAAAAAATATTTTTTTAGTTACTTTGGAAAAAAAAATATTTTTTTAGTTACTTTGGAAAAAAAAATATTTTTTTAGTTACTTTGGAAAAAAAATTTTTTTAGTTACTTTGGAAAAAAAAATATTTTTTTAGTTACTTTGGAAAAAAAAATATTTTTTTAGTTACTTTGGAAAAAAAAATATTTTTTTAGTTACTTTGGAAAAAAAGTTACTTTTTTAGTTACTTTGGAAAAAAAGTTACTTTTTTAGTTACTTTGGAAAAAAAGTTACTTTTTTAGTTACTTTGGAAAAAAAGTTACTTTTTTAGTTACTTTGGAAAAAAAAAAAATTTTTTAGTTACTTTGGAAAAAAAAATATTTTTTTAGTTACTTTGGAAAAAAAAATATTTTTTTAGTTACTTTGGAAAAAAAAAAAATTTTTTAGTTACTTTGGAAAAAAAAATATTTTTTTAGTTACTTTGGAAAAAAAATACTTTTTTAGTTACTTTGGAAAAAAAAATATTCTTTTAGTTACTTTGGAAAATTTTTTTTTTTTTTAGTTTCTTTGGAAAAAAAATAATTTTTTTAGTTACTTTGGAAAAAAAAATATTTTTTTAGTTTCTTTGGAAAAAAAAATATTTTTTTAGTTACTTTGGAAAAAAAAAAAAATTTTTAGTTACTTTGGAAAAAAAAATATTTTTTTAGATACTTTGGAAAAAAAAATATTTTTTTAGTTACTTTGGAAAAAAAATATTTTTTTAGTTACTTTGGAAAAAAAATATTTTTTTTAGTTACTTTGGAAAAAAAAATATTTTTTTAGTTTCTTTGGAAAAAATATTTTTTTTTTAGTTACTTTGGAAAAAAAAATATTTTTTTAGTTTCTTTGGAAAAAAAAAAAAATTTTTTAGTTACTTTGGAAAAAAAATATTTTTTTAGTTTCTTTGGAAAAAAAAATATTTTTTTAGTTACTTTGGAAAAAAAAATATTTTTTTAGTTACTTTGGAAAAAAAAATATTTTTTTAGTTACTTTGGAAAAAAAAATATTTTTTTAGTTACTTTGGAAAAAAAATATTTTTTTAGTTACTTTGGAAAAAAAAATATTTTTTTAGTTACTTTGGAAAAAAAAATATTTTTTTAGTTACTTTGGAAAAAAAAATATTTTTTTAATTACTTTGGAAAAAAAAATTTTTTTTAGTTACTTTGGAAAAAAAAATATTTTTTTAGTTACTTTGGAAAAAAAAATATTTTTTTAGTTACTTTGGAAAAAAAAATATTTTTTTAGTTACTTTGGAAAAAAAAATTTTTTTTTAATTACTTTGGAAAAAAAAAAATTTTTTAGTTACTTTGGAAAAAAAAAAAAATTTTTAGTTACTTTGGAAAAAAAAATATTTTTTTAGTTACTTTGGAAAAAAAAAATTTTTTTTAGTTACTTTGGGAAAAAATATATTTTTTTAGTTACTTTGGAAAAAAAAAAAAATTTTTAGTTACTTTGGAAAAAAAATATTTTTTTTAGTTACTTTGGAAAAAAAAATATTTTTTTAATTACTTTGGGAAAAAAATATTTTTTTAGTTACTTTGGAAAAAAAAATATTTTTTTAGTTACTTTGGAAAAAAAAATATTTTTTTAGTTACTTTGGAAAAAAAAATATTTTTTTAGTTACTTTGGAAAAAAAAATATTTTTTTAGTTACTTTGGAAAAAAAAATATTTTTTTAGTTTCTTTGGAAAAAAAAATTTTTTTTTAGTTACTTTGGAAAAAAAAAAAAAATTTTAGTTACTTTGGAAAAAAAAATATTTTTTTAGTTACTTTGGAAAAAAAAAATTTTTTTAGTTACTTTGGAAAAAAAAAATTTTTTTTAGTTACTTTGGAAAAAAAAAAATTTTTTTAGTTACTTTGGAAAAAAAAAAAAATTTTAGTTTCTTTGGAAAAAAAAAATTTTTTTAGTTACTTTGGAAAAAAAAATATTTTTTTAGTTACTTTGGAAAAAAAATATTTTTTTAGTTACTTTGGAAAAAAAAATATTTTTTTAGTTACTTTGGAAAAAAAAATATTTTTTTAGTTACTTTGGAAAAAAAAATATTTTTTTAGTTACTTTGGAAAAAAAAAATTTTTAGTTACTTTGGAAAAAAAAATATTTTTTTAGTTACTTTGGAAAAAAAAATATTTTTTTAGTTACTTTGGAAAAAAAAATATTTTTTTAGTTACTTTGGAAAAAAAGTTACTTTTTTAGTTACTTTGGAAAAAAAGTTACTTTTTTAGTTACTTTGGAAAAAAAGTTACTTTTTTAGTTACTTTGGAAAAAAAAATAATTTTTTAGTTACTTTGGAAAAAAAAATATTTTTTTAGTTACTTTGGAAAAAAAAATATTTTTTTAGTTACTTTGGAAAAAAAAAATTTTTTTTAGTTACTTTGGAAAAAAAAATATTTTTTTAGTTACTTTGGAAAAAAAATACTTTTTTAGTTACTTTGGAAAAAAAAATATTCTTTTAGTTACTTTGGAAAATTTTTTTTTTTTTTAGTTTCTTTGGAAAAAAAATAATTTTTTTAGTTACTTTGGAAAAAAAAATATTTTTTTAGTTTCTTTGGAAAAAAAATATTTTTTTAGTTACTTTGGAAAAAAAAATATTTTTTTAGTTACTTTGGAAAAAAAAATATTTTTTTAGATACTTTGGAAAAAAAAATATTTTTTTAGTTACTTTGGAAAAAAAATATTTTTTTAGTTACTTTGGAAAAAAAAAATTTTTTTTAGTTACTTTGGAAAAAAAAATATTTTTTTAGTTTCTTTGGAAAAAATATTTTTTTTTTAGTTACTTTGGAAAAAAAAATATTTTTTTAGTTTCTTTGGAAAAAAAAAAAAATTTTTTAGTTACTTTGGAAAAAAAAATATTTTTTTAGTTTCTTTGGAAAAAAAAATATTTTTTTAGTTACTTTGGAAAAAAAAATATTTTTTTAGTTACTTTGGAAAAAAAAATATTTTTTTAGTTACTTTGGAAAAAAAAATATTTTTTTAGTTACTTTGGAAAAAAAATATTTTTTTAGTTACTTTGGAAAAAAAAATATTTTTTTAGTTACTTTGGAAAAAAAAATATTTTTTTAGTTACTTTGGAAAAAAAAATATTTTTTTAATTACTTTGGAAAAAAAATTTTTTTTTAGTTACTTTGGAAAAAAAATTTTTTTTTTAGTTACTTTGGAAAAAAAAAAAAAATTTTAGTTACTTTGGAAAAAAAAAAAATTTTTTAGTTACTTTGGAAAAAAAAATATTTTTTTAATTACTTTGGGAAAAAAATATTTTTTTAGTTACTTTGGAAAAAAACATTTTTTTTTAGTTACTTTGGAAAAAAAAATATTTTTTTAATTACTTTGGGAAAAAAATATTTTTTTAGTTACTTTGGAAAAAAAAAATATTTTTTTAGTTACTTTGGAAAAAAAAATATTTTTTTAGTTACTTTGGAAAAAAAAATATTTTTTTAGTTACTTTGGAAAAAAAAATTTTTTTTTAGTTTCTTTGGAAAAAAAAATTTTTTTTTAGTTACTTTGGAAAAAAAAAAATTTTTTAGTTACTTTGGAAAAAAAAAAATTTTTTTAGTTACTTTGGAAAAAAAAATATTTTTTTAGTTACTTTGGAAAAAAAATATTTTTTTAGTTACTTTGGAAAAAAAAATATTTTTTTAGTTACTTTGGAAAAAAAAATATTTTTTTAGTTACTTTGGAAAAAAAAATATTTTTTTAGTTACTTTGGAAAAAAAAATATTTTTTTAGTTACTTTGGAAAAAAAAATATTTTTTTAGTTACTTTGGAAAAAAAAATATTTTTTTAGTTACTTTGGAAAAAAAAAATTTTTTTAGTTACTTTGGAAAAAAAAATATTTTTTTAGTTACTTTGGAAAAAAAATATTTTTTTAGTTACTTTGGAAAAAAAAATATTTTGTTAGTTACTTTGGAAAAAAAAATATTTTTTTAGTTACTTTGGAAAAAAAAATATTTTTTTAGTTTCTTTGGAAAAAAAAATATTTTTTTAGTTACTTTGGAAAAAAAAATATTTTTTTAGTTACTTTGGAAAATTTTTTTTTTTTTTAATTACTTTGGAAAAAAAATATTTTTTTAGTTACTTTGGAAAAAAAAATATTTTTTTAGTTACTTTGGAAAAAAAAATATTTTTTTAGTTACTTTGGAAAAAAAAATATTTTTTTAGTTACTTTGGAAAAAAAAATATTTTTTTAGTTACTTTGGAAAAAAAAATATTTTTTTAGTTTCTTTGGAAAAAAAAATTTTTTTTTAGTTACTTTGGAAAAAAAAAAAAAATTTTAGTTACTTTGGAAAAAAAATATTTTTTTAGTTACTTTGGAAAAAAAAAATTTTTTTTAGTTACTTTGGAAAAAAAAAATTTTTTTTAGTTACTTTGGAAAAAAAAAAATTTTTTTAGTTACTTTGGAAAAAAAAAAAAAATTTTAGTTTCTTTGGAAAAATTTTTTTTTTTTAGTTACTTTGGAAAAAAAAATATTTTTTTAGTTACTTTGGAAAAAAAATATTTTTTTAGTTACTTTGGAAAAAAAAATATTTTTTTAGTTACTTTGGAAAAAAAGTTACTTTTTTAGTTACTTTGGAAAAAAAGTTACTTTTTTAGTTACTTTGGAAAAAAAGTTACTTTTTTAGTTACTTTGGAAAAAAAAAAAATTTTTTAGTTACTTTGGAAAAAAAAAAATTTTTTTAGTTACTTTGGAAAAAAAAATATTTTTTTAGTTACTTTGGAAAAAAAAATATTTTTTTAGTTACTTTGGAAAAAAAGTTACTTTTTTAGTTACTTTGGAAAAAAAGTTACTTTTTTAGTTACTTTGGAAAAAAAGTTACTTTTTTAGTTACTTTGGAAAAAAAGTTACTTTTTTAGTTACTTTGGAAAAAAAAAAAATTTTTTAGTTACTTTGGAAAAAAAAAAATTTTTTTAGTTACTTTGGAAAAAAAAATATTTTTTTAGTTACTTTGGAAAAAAAAAATTTTTTTTAGTTACTTTGGAAAAAAAAATATTTTTTTAGTTACTTTGGAAAAAAAATACTTTTTTAGTTACTTTGGAAAAAAAAATATTCTTTTAGTTTCTTTGGAAAAAAAAAAAAATTTTTTAGTTACTTTGGAAAAAAAATATTTTTTTAGTTTCTTTGGAAAAAAAAATATTTTTTTAGTTACTTTGGAAAAAAAAATATTTTTTTAGTTACTTTGGAAAAAAAAAATATTTTTTTAGTTACTTTGGAAAAAAAAATATTTTTTTAGTTACTTTGGAAAAAAAATATTTTTTTAGTTACTTTGGAAAAAAAAATATTTTTTTAGTTACTTTGGAAAAAAAAATATTTTTTTAGTTACTTTGGAAAAAAAAATATTTTTTTAATTACTTTGGAAAAAAAAATTTTTTTTAGTTACTTTGGAAAAAAAAATATTTTTTTAGTTACTTTGGAAAAAAAAATATTTTTTTAGTTACTTTGGAAAAAAAAATATTTTTTTAGTTACTTTGGAAAAAAAAATTTTTTTTTAATTACTTTGGAAAAAAAAAATTTTTTTAGTTACTTTGGAAAAAAAAAAAAATTTTTAGTTACTTTGGAAAAAAAAAAATTTTTTTAGTTACTTTGGAAAAAAAAAAAATTTTTTAGTTACTTTGGGAAAAAATATATTTTTTTAGTTACTTTGGAAAAAAAAAAATTTTTTTAGTTACTTTGGAAAAAAAATAATTTTTTTAGTTACTTTGGAAAAAAAAATATTTTTTTAATTACTTTGGGAAAAAAATATTTTTTTAGTTACTTTGGAAAAAAAAATATTTTTTTAGTTACTTTGGAAAAAAAAATATTTTTTTAGTTACTTTGGAAAAAAAAATATTTTTTTAGTTACTTTGGAAAAAAAAATATTTTTTTAGTTACTTTGGAAAAAAAAATATTTTTTTAGTTTCTTTGGAAAAAAAAATTTTTTTTTAGTTACTTTGGAAAAAAAAAAAAAATTTTAGTTACTTTGGAAAAAAAAATATTTTTTTAGTTACTTTGGAAAAAAAAAAAATTTTTTAGTTACTTTGAAAAAAAAAAAAAATTTTTAGTTACTTTGGAAAAAAAAAAAATTTTTTAGTTACTTTGGAAAAAAAAAAAAAATTTTAGTTTCTTTGGAAAAAAAAATTTTTTTTAGTTACTTTGGAAAAAAAAATATTTTTTTAGTTACTTTGGAAAAAAAATATTTTTTTAGTTACTTTGGAAAAAAAAATATTTTTTTAGTTACTTTGGAAAAAAAAATATTTTTTTAGTTACTTTGGAAAAAAAAATATTTTTTTAGTTACTTTGGAAAAAAAAATTTTTTAGTTACTTTGGAAAAAAAAATATTTTTTTAGTTACTTTGGAAAAAAAAATATTTTTTTAGTTACTTTGGAAAAAAAAATATTTTTTTAGTTACTTTGGAAAAAAAATACTTTTTTAGTTACTTTGGAAAAAAAAATATTCTTTTAGTTACTTTGGAAATTTTTTTTTTTTTTTAGTTTCTTTGGAAAAAAAAAATTTTTTTAGTTACTTTGGAAAAAAAAATATTTTTTTAGTTTCTTTGGAAAAAAAAATATTTTTTTAGTTACTTTGGAAAAAAAAATATTTTTTTAGTTACTTTGGAAAAAAAAATATTTTTTTAGATACTTTGGAAAAAAAAATATTTTTTTAGTTACTTTGGAAAAAAAATATTTTTTTAGTTACTTTGGAAAAAAAATATTTTTTTTAGTTACTTTGGAAAAAAAAATATTTTTTTAGTTTCTTTGGAAAAAATATTTTTTTTTTAGTTACTTTGGAAAAAAAAATATTTTTTTAGTTTCTTTGGAAAAAAAAAAAAAATTTTTAGTTACTTTGGAAAAAAAAATATTTTTTTAGTTTCTTTGGAAAAAAAAAATTTTTTTAGTTACTTTGGAAAAAAAAATATTTTTTTAGTTACTTTGGAAAAAAAAATATTTTTTTAGTTACTTTGGAAAAAAAAATATTTTTTTAGTTACTTTGGAAAAAAAATATTTTTTTAGTTACTTTGGAAAAAAAAATATTTTTTTAGTTACTTTGGAAAAAAAAATATTTTTTTAGTTACTTTGGAAAAAAAAAAAAATTTTTAATTACTTTGGAAAAAAAAAATTTTTTTAGTTACTTTGGAAAAAAAAATTTTTTTTAGTTACTTTGGAAAAAAAAAAAATTTTTTAGTTACTTTGGAAAAAAAATAATTTTTTAGTTACTTTGGAAAAAAAAATATTTTTTTAATTACTTTGGGAAAAAAATATTTTTTTAGTTACTTTGGAAAAAAAAATTTTTTTTTAGTTACTTTGGAAAAAAAAAAAATTTTTTAATTACTTTGGGAAAAAAATATTTTTTTAGTTACTTTGGAAAAAAAAATATTTTTTTAGTTACTTTGGAAAAAAAAATATTTTTTTAGTTACTTTGGAAAAAAAAATATTTTTTTAGTTACTTTGGAAAAAAAAATTTTTTTTTAGTTTCTTTGGAAAAAAAAATATTTTTTTAGTTACTTTGGAAAAAAAATATTTTTTTTAGTTACTTTGGAAAAAAAAATATTTTTTTAGTTACTTTGGAAAAAAAAATATTTTTTTAGTTACTTTGGAAAAAAAATATTTTTTTAGTTACTTTGGAAAAAAATATATTTTTTTAGTTACTTTGGAAAAAAAAATATTTTTTTAGTTACTTTGGAAAAAAAAATATTTTTTTAGTTACTTTGGAAAAAAAAATATTTTTTTAGTTACTTTGGAAAAAAAAATATTTTTTTAGTTACTTTGGAAAAAAAAATATTTTTTTAGTTACTTTGGAAAAAAAAAATTTTTTTAGTTACTTTGGAAAAAAAAATATTTTTTTAGTTACTTTGGAAAAAAAAATATTTTTTTAGTTACTTTGGAAAAAAAAATATTTTTTTAGTTACTTTGGAAAAAAAAATATTTTGTTAGTTACTTTGGAAAAAAAAATATTTTTTTAGTTACTTTGGAAAAAAAAATATTTTTTTAGTTTCTTTGGAAAAAAAAATATTTTTTTAGTTACTTTGGAAAAAAAAATATTTTTTTAGTTACTTTGGAAAAAAAAATATTTTTTTAATTACTTTGGAAAAAAAATATTTTTTTAGTTACTTTGGAAAAAAAAATATTTGTTTAGTTACTTTGGAAAAAAATATATTTTTTTTAGTTACTTTGGAAAAAAAAATATTTTTTTAGTTACTTTGGAAAAAAAAATATTTTTTTAGTTACTTTGGAAAAAAAAATATTTTTTTAGTTACTTTGGAAAAAAAAATATTTTTTTAGTTACTTTGGAAAAAAAAATATTTTTTTAGTTACTTTGGAAAAAAAAATATTTTTTTAGATACTTTGGAAAAAAAAATATTTTTTTAGTTTCTTTGGAAAAAAAAATATTTTTTTAGTTACTTTGGAAAAAAAAAAATTTTTTTAGTTACTTTGGAAAAAAAAATATTTTTTTAGTTACTTTGGAAAAAAAATATTTTTTTAGTTACTTTGGAAAAAAAATATTCTTTTAGTTACTTTGGAAAAAAAATTTTTTTTTTAGTTTCTTTGGAAAAAAAATAATTTTTTTAGTTACTTTGGAAAAAAAAATATTTTTTTAGTTACTTTGGAAAAAAAAATATTTTTTTAGTTACTTTGGAAAAAAAAATATTTTTTTAGATACTTTGGAAAAAAAAATATTTTTTTAGTTACTTTGGAAAAAAAATATTTTTTTAGTTACTTTGGAAAAAAAAAATTTTTTTAGTTACTTTGGGAAAAAAAATATTTTTTTAGTTTCTTTGGAAAAAATATTTTTTTTTTAGTTACTTTGGGAAAAAAAATATTTTTTTAGTTTCTTTGGAAAAAAAAATATTTTTTTAGTTACTTTGGAAAAAAAAATATTTTTTTAGTTACTTTGGAAAAAAAAATATTTTTTTAGATACTTTGGAAAAAAAAATATTTTTTTAGTTACTTTGGAAAAAAAATATTTTTTTAGTTACTTTGGAAAAAAAAATATTTTTTTAGTTTCTTTGGAAAAAAAAATTTTTTTTTAGTTACTTTGGAAAAAAAAATTTTTTTTTAGTTACTTTGGAAAAAAAAATATTTTTTTAGTTACTTTGGAAAAAAAAATATTTTTTTAGTTACTTTGGGAAAAAAAATATTTTTTTAGTTACTTTGGAAAAAAAAATTTTTTTTAGTTACTTTGGGAAAAAAAATAATTTTTTAGTTACTTTGGAAAAAAAAAATTTTTTTTAGTTACTTTGGAAAAAAAATATTTTTTTAGTTACTTTGGAAAAAAAAATATTTTTTTAGTTACTTTGGAAAAAAAATATTTTTTTAGTTACTTTGGAAAAAAAAATATTTTTTTAGTTACTTTGGAAAAAAAATATTTTTTTAGTTACTTTGGAAAAAAAAATATTTTTTTAGTTACTTTGGAAAAAAAAATATTTTTTTAGTTACTTTGGAAAAAAAAATATTTTTTTAGTTACTTTGGAAAAAAAATATTTTTTTAGTTACTTTGGGAAAAAAAATATTTTTTTAGTTACTTTGGAAAAAAAAATATTTTTTTAGTTACTTTGGAAAAAAAAATATTTTTTTAGTTACTTTGGAAAAAAAAATATTTTTTTAGTTACTTTGGAAAAAAAAATATTTTTTTAGTTACTTTGGAAAAAAAATATTTTTTTAGTTACTTTGGAAAAAAAAATATTTTTTTAGTTACTTTGGAAAAAAAAATTTTTTTTAGTTACTTTGGAAAAAAAAAAATTTTTTTAGTTTCTTTGGAAAAAAAAATATTTTTTTAGTTACTTTGGAAAAATAAATATTTTTTTAGTTACTTTGGAAAAAAAAAAAATTTTTTAGTTACTTTGGAAAAAAAAATATTTTTTTAGTTACTTTGGAAAAAAAATATTTTTTTAGTTACTTTGGAAAAAAAATATTTTTTTAGTTACTTTGGAAAAAAAAATATTTTTTTAGTTACTTTGGAAAAAAAAATATTTTTTTAGTTACTTTGGAAAAAAAAATATTTTTTTAGTTACTTTGGAAAAAAAAATATTTTTTTAGTTACTTTGGAAAAAAAAATATTTTTTTAGTTACTTTGGGAAAAAAAATATTTTTTTAGTTACTTTGGGAAAAAAAAATTTTTTTAGTTACTTTGGAAAAAAAAATATTTTTTTAGTTACTTTGGAAAAAAAATATTTTTTTAGTTACTTTGGAAAAAAAAAATTTTTTTTAGTTACTTTGGAAAAAAAAATATTTTTTTAGTTACTTTGGGAAAAAAAATATTTTTTTAGTTACTTTGGAAAAAAAATATTTTTTTAGTTACTTTGGAAAAAAAAAATTTTTTTTAGTTACTTTGGAAAAAAAAATATTTTTTTAGTTACTTTGGAAAAAAAATATTTTTTTAGTTACTTTGGAAAAAAAAATATTTTTTTAGTTACTTTGGAAAAAAAAATATTTTTTTAGTTACTTTGGAAAAAAAAATATTTTTTTAGTTACTTTGGAAAAAAAAATATTTTTTTAGTTACTTTGGAAAAAAAAATATTTTTTTAGTTACTTTGGAAAAAAAAATATTTTTTTAGTTACTTTGGAAAAAAAAATATTTTTTTAGTTACTTTGGAAAAAAAAATATTTTTTTAGTTACTTTGGAAAAAAAGTTACTTTTTTAGTTACTTTGGAAAAAAAGTTACTTTTTTAGTTACTTTGGAAAAAAAGTTACTTTTTTAGTTACTTTGGAAAAAAAGTTACTTTTTTAGTTACTTTGGAAAAAAAAATAATTTTTTAGTTACTTTGGAAAAAAAAATATTTTTTTAGTTACTTTGGAAAAAAAATATTTTTTTAGTTACTTTGGAAAAAAAAATATTCTTTTAGTTACTTTGGAAAAAAAAATTTTTTTTAGTTACTTTGGAAAAAAAAATATTTTTTTAGTTAGTTTGGAAAAAAAAATATTTTTTTAGTTACTTTGGAAAAAAAAATATTTTTTTAATTACTTTGGAAAAAAAAAATGTTTTAGTTACTTTGGAAAAAAAAAAAAATTTTTAGTTACTTTGGAAAAAAAAATATTTTTTTAGTTACTTTGGAAAAAAAAAAAAATTTTAGTTACTTTGGAAAAAAAAAAAAATTTTAGTTACTTTGGAAAAAAAAATTTTTTTTTAGTTACTTTGGAAAAAAAAATATTTTTTTAGTTTCTTTGGAAAAAAAAATATTTTTTTAGTTACTTTGGAAAAAAAAATAATTTTTTAATTACTTTGGAAAAAAAAATATTTTTTTAGTTTCTTTGGAAAAAAAAATATTTTTTTAGTTACTTTGGAAAAAAAAATTTTTTTTTAGTTACTTTGGAAAAAAAATATTTTTTTAGTTACTTTGGAAAAAAAATATTTTTTTAGTTACTTTGGAAAAAAAAATATTCTTTTAGTTACTTTGGAAAAAAAAATTTTTTTTAGTTACTTTGGAAAAAAAAATATTTTTTTAGTTAGTTTGGAAAAAAAAATATTTTTTTAGTTACTTTGGAAAAAAAAATATTTTTTTAATTACTTTGGAAAAAAAAAATGTTTTAGTTACTTTGGAAAAAAAAAAAAAATTTTAGTTACTTTGGAAAAAAAAATATTTTTTTAGTTACTTTGGAAAAAAAATATTTTTTTAGTTACTTTGGGAAAAAAAATATTTTTTTAGTTACTTTGGAAAAAAAAATATTTTTTTAGTTACTTTGGAAAAAAAATATTTTTTTAGTTACTTTGGAAAAAAAAAAAAATTTTAGTTACTTTGGAAAAAAAAATTTTTTTTTAGTTACTTTGGAAAAAAAATATTTTTTTAGTTACTTTGGAAAAAAAATATTTTTTTAGTTACTTTGGGAAAAAAAATATTTTTTTAGTTACTTTGGAAAAAAAAATATTTTTTTAGTTACTTTGGGAAAAAAAATATTTTTTTAGTTACTTTGGAAAAAAAAATATTTTTTTAGTTACTTTGGAAAAAAAAATATTTTTTTAGTTACTTTGGAAAAAAAAATATTTTTTTAGTTACTTTGGAAAAAAAAATATTTTTTTAGTTACTTTGGAAAAAAAAATTTTTTTTAGTTACTTTGGAAAAAAAAATATTTTTTTAGTTTCTTTGGAAAAATTTTTTTTTTTTTAGTTACTTTGGAAAAAAAATATTTTTTTAGTTACTTTGGAAAAAAAAAATTTTTTTTAGTTACTTTGGAAAAAAAATATTTTTTTTTGTTTCTTTGGAAAAAAAAATATTTTTTTAGTTACTTTGGAAAAAAAAATATTTTTTTAGTTACTTTGGAAAAAAAAAATTTTTTTTAGTTACTTTGGAAAAAAAAATATTTTTTTAGTTACTTTGGAAAAAAAATATTTTTTTAGTTACTTTGGGAAAAAAAATATTTTTTTAGTTACTTTGGAAAAAAAAATATTTTTTTAGTTACTTTGGAAAAAAAAATATTTTTTTAGTTACTTTGGAAAAAAAAATATTTTTTTAGTTACTTTGGAAAAAAAAAAAATTTTTTAGTTACTTTGGAAAAAAAAAAATTTTTTAGTTACTTTGGAAAAAAAAATATTTTTTTAGTTACTTTGGAAAAAAAAAATTTTTTTAGTTACTTTGGAAAAAAAAATTTTTTTTTAGTTTCTTTGGAAAAAAAAATATTTTTTTAGTTACTTTGGAAAAAAAAATATTTTTTTAGTTACTTTGGAAAAAAAAATTTTTTTTTAGTTACTTTGGAAAAAAAAATATTTTTTTAGTTACTTTGGAAAAAAAATATTTTTTTAGTTACTTTGGAAAAAAAAATATTTTTTTAGTTACTTTGGAAAAAAAAATATTTTTTTAGTTACTTTGGAAAAAAAATATTTTTTTAGTTACTTTGGGGAAAAAAATATTTTTTTAGTTACTTTGGAAAAAAAAAATTTTTTTTAGTTACTTTGGAAAAAAAAATATTTTTTTAGTTACTTTGGAAAAAAAATATTTTTTTAGTTACTTTGGAAAAAAAAATATTTTTTTAGTTACTTTGGAAAAAAAAATATTTTTTTAGTTACTTTGGAAAAAAAAATATTTTTTTAGTTTCTTTGGAAAAATTTTTTTTTTTTTAGTTACTTTGGAAAAAAAATATTTTTTTAGTTACTTTGGAAAAAAAAATATTTTTTTAGTTACTTTGGAAAAAAAAAATTTTTTTTTAGTTTCTTTGGAAAAAAAAATATTTTTTTAGTTACTTTGGAAAAAAAAATATTTTTTTAGTTACTTTGGAAAAAAAAAAAATTTTTTAGTTACTTTGGAAAAAAAAATATTTTTTTAGTTACTTTGGAAAAAAAATATTTTTTTAGTTACTTTGGGGAAAAAAATATTTTTTTAGTTACTTTGGAAAAAAAAATATTTTTTTAGTTACTTTGGAAAAAAAAATATTTGTTTAGTTACTTTGGAAAAAAAAATATTTTTTTAGTTACTTTGGAAAAAAAAATATTTTTTTAGTTACTTTGGAAAAAAAAAATTTTTTTAGTTACTTTGGAAAAAAAAAATTTTTTTTAGTTACTTTGGAAAAAAAAAATTTTTTTAGTTACTTTGGAAAAAAAATTTTTTTTTTAGTTTCTTTGGAAAAAAAAATATTTTTTTAGTTACTTTGGAAAAAAAAATATTTTTTTAGTTACTTTGGAAAAAAAAAATTTTTTTTAGTTACTTTGGAAAAAAAAATATTTTTTTAGTTACTTTGGAAAAAAAATATTTTTTTAGTTACTTTGGAAAAAAAAATATTTTTTTAGTTACTTTGGAAAAAAAAATATTTTTTTAGTTACTTTGGAAAAAAAAATATTTTTTTAGTTACTTTGGAAAAAAAAATATTTTTTTAGTTACTTTGGAAAAAAAAATATTTTTTTAGTTACTTTGGAAAAAAAATTTTTTTTTAGTTACTTTGGAAAAAAAAATATTTTTTTAGTTACTTTGGAAAAAAAAATATTTTTTTAGTTACTTTGGAAAAAAAAATATTTTGTTAGTTACTTTGGAAAAAAAAATATTTTTTTAGTTACTTTGGAAAAAAAAATATTTTGTTAGTTACTTTGGAAAAAAAAATATTTTTTTAGTTACTTTGGAAAAAAAAATATTTTTTTAGTTTCTTTGGAAAAAAAAATATTTTTTTAGTTACTTTGGAAAAAAAAATATTTTTTTAGTTACTTTGGAAAAAAAAATATTTTTTTAATTACTTTGGAAAAAAAATATTTTTTTAGTTACTTTGGAAAAAAAAATATTTGTTTAGTTACTTTGGAAAAAAAATTATTTTTTTTAGTTACTTTGGAAAAAAAAATATTTTTTTAGTTACTTTGGAAAAAAAAATATTTTTTTAGTTACTTTGGAAAAAAATATATTTTTTTAGTTACTTTGGAAAAAAAAAAATTTTTTAGTTACTTTGGAAAAAAAAATATTTTTTTAGTTACTTTGGAAAAAAAAATATTTTTTTAGATACTTTGGAAAAAAAAATATTTTTTTAGTTACTTTGGAAAAAAAATATTTTTTTAGTTACTTTGGAAAAAAAAATATTTTTTTAGTTACTTTGGAAAAAAAATATTTTTTTAGTTACTTTGGAAAAAAAAATATTTTTTTAGTTACTTTGGAAAAAAAATATTTTTTTAGTTACTTTGGAAAAAAAAATATTTTTTTAGTTACTTTGGAAAAAAAAATATTTTTTTAGTTACTTTGGAAAAAAAAATATTTTTTTAGTTACTTTGGAAAAAAAAATATTTTTTTAGTTACTTTGGAAAAAAAAATATTTTTTTAGTTACTTTGGAAAAAAAAATATTTTTTTAGTTACTTTGGAAAAAAAGTTACTTTTTTAGTTACTTTGGAAAAAAAGTTACTTTTTTAGTTACTTTGGAAAAAAAGTTACTTTTTTAGTTACTTTGGAAAAAAAGTTACTTTTTTAGTTACTTTGGAAAAAAAAATATTTTTTTAGTTACTTTGGAAAAAAAAATATTTTTTTAGTTTCTTTGGAAAAAAAAATATTTTTTTAGTTACTTTGGAAAAAAAATTTTTTTTTTAGTTACTTTGGAAAAAAAATATTTTTTTAGTTACTTTGGAAAAAAAATATTTTTTTAGTTACTTTGGAAAAAAAATATTCTTTTAGTTACTTTGGAAAAAAAATTTTTTTTTTAGTTTCTTTGGAAAAAAAATAATTTTTTTAGTTACTTTGGAAAAAAAAATATTTTTTTAGTTACTTTGGAAAAAAAGTTACTTTTTTAGTTACTTTGGAAAAAAAGTTACTTTTTTAGTTACTTTGGAAAAAAAGTTACTTTTTTAGTTACTTTGGAAAAAAAGTTACTTTTTTAGTTACTTTGGAAAAAAAAATTTTTTTAGTTACTTTGGAAAAAAAAATATTTTTTTAGTTTCTTTGGAAAAAAAAATATTTTTTTAGTTACTTTGGAAAAAAAATTTTTTTTTTAGTTACTTTGGAAAAAAAAATATTTTTTTAGTTACTTTGGAAAAAAAATATTTTTTTAGTTACTTTGGAAAAAAAAATATTCTTTTAGTTACTTTGGAAAAAAACATTTTTTTTTAGTTTCTTTGGAAAAAAAATAATTTTTTTAGTTACTTTGGAAAAAAAAATATTTTTTTAGTTACTTTGGAAAAAAAAATATTTTTTTAGTTACTTTGGAAAAAAAAATATTTTTTTAGATACTTTGGAAAAAAAAATATTTTTTTAGTTACTTTGGAAAAAAAAAATTTTTTTAGTTACTTTGGAAAAAAATTTTTTTTTTTAGTTACTTTGGAAAAAAAAATATTTTTTTAGTTTCTTTGGAAAAAATATTTTTTTTTTAGTTACTTTGGGAAAAAAAATATTTTTTTAGTTTCTTTGGAAAAAAAAATATTTTTTTTAGTTACTTTGGAAAAAAAATATTTTTTTAGTTTCTTTGGAAAAAAAAATATTTTTTTTAGTTACTTTGGAAAAAAAAATATTTTTTTAGTTACTTTGGAAAAAAAAATATTTTTTTAGTTACTTTGGAAAAATAAATATTTTTTTAGTTACTTTGGAAAAAAAAAAAATTTTTTAGTTACTTTGGAAAAAAAAATATTTTTTTAGTTACTTTGGAAAAAAAATATTTTTTTAGTTACTTTGGAAAAAAAAAATTTTTTTAGTTACTTTGGAAAAAAAAATATTTTTTTAGTTTCTTTGGAAAAAATATTTTTTTTTTAGTTACTTTGGGAAAAAAAATTTTTTTTTAGTTTCTTTGGAAAAAAAAATATTTTTTTTAGTTACTTTGGAAAAAAAATATTTTTTTAGTTTCTTTGGAAAAAAAAATATTTTTTTAGTTACTTTGGAAAAAAAAATATTTTTTTAGTTACTTTGGAAAAAAAAATATTTTTTTAGTTACTTTGGAAAAAAAAATATTTTTTTAGTTACTTTGGAAAAAAAATATTTTTTTAGTTACTTTGGAAAAAAAAATATTTTTTTAGTTACTTTGGAAAAAAAAATATTTTTTTAGTTACTTTGGAAAAAAAAAAAATTTTTTAATTACTTTGGAAAAAAAAAATTTTTTTAGTTACTTTGGAAAAAAAAAAAAATTTTAGTTACTTTGGAAAAAAAAATATTTTTTTAGTTACTTTGGAAAAAAAATTTTTTTTTAGTTACTTTGGAAAAAAAAATATTTTTTTAGTTACTTTGGAAAAAAAAATATTTTTTTAGTTTCTTTGGAAAAAATATTTTTTTTTTAGTTACTTTGGGAAAAAAATTTTTTTTTTAGTTTCTTTGGAAAAAAAAATATTTTTTTTAGTTACTTTGGAAAAAAAATATTTTTTTAGTTTCTTTGGAAAAAAAAATATTTTTTTAGTTACTTTGGAAAAAAAATATTTTTTTAGTTACTTTGGAAAAAAAAATATTTTTTTAGTTACTTTGGAAAAAAAAATATTTTTTTAGTTACTTTGGAAAAAAAAAAATTTTTTTAATTACTTTGGAAAAAAAAAATTTTTTTAGTTACTTTGGAAAAAAAAAAAAATTTTAGTTACTTTGGAAAAAAAAATATTTTTTTAGTTACTTTGGAAAAAAAATTTTTTTTTAGTTACTTTGGAAAAAAAAATATTTTTTTAGTTACTTTGGAAAAAAAAATATTTTTTTAGTTACTTTGGAAAAAAAAATATTTTGTTAGTTACTTTGGAAAAAAAAATATTTTTTTAGTTTCTTTGGAAAAAATATTTTTTTTTTAGTTACTTTGTGAAAAAAATTTTTTTTTTAGTTTCTTTGGAAAAAAAAATTTTTTTTTTAGTTACTTTGGAAAAAAAATATTTTTTTAGTTTCTTTGGAAAAAAAAATATTTTTTTAGTTACTTTGGAAAAAAAAATATTTTTTTAGTTACTTTGGAAAAAAAAATATTTTTTTAGTTACTTTGGAAAAAAAAATATTTTTTTAGTTACTTTGGAAAAAAAATATTTTTTTAGTTACTTTGGAAAAAAAAATATTTTTTTAGTTACTTTGGAAAAAAAAATATTTTTTTAGTTACTTTGGAAAAAAAAAATTTTTTTTAATTACTTTGGAAAAAAAAAATTTTTTTAGTTACTTTGGAAAAAAAAAAAAATTTTAGTTACTTTGGAAAAAAAAATATTTTTTTAGTTACTTTGGAAAAAAAAAATATTTTTAGTTACTTTGGAAAAAAAAATATTTTTTTAGTTACTTTGGAAAAAAAAATATTTTTTTAGTTACTTTGGAAAAAAAAATATTTTGTTAGTTACTTTGGAAAAAAAAATATTTTTTTAGTTACTTTGGAAAAAAAAATATTTTGTTAGTTACTTTGGAAAAAAAAATATTTTTTTAGTTACTTTGGAAAAAAAAATATTTTTTTAGTTTCTTTGGAAAAAAAAATATTTTTTTAGTTACTTTGGAAAAAAAAATATTTTTTTAGTTACTTTGGAAAAAAAAATATTTTTTTAATTACTTTGGAAAAAAAATATTTTTTTAGTTACTTTGGAAAAAAAAATATTTGTTTAGTTACTTTGGAAAAAAAATTATTTTTTTTAGTTACTTTGGAAAAAAAAATATTTTTTTAGTTACTTTGGAAAAAAAAATATTTTTTTAGTTACTTTGGAAAAAAATATATTTTTTTAGTTACTTTGGAAAAAAAAAAATTTTTTAGTTACTTTGGAAAAAAAAATATTTTTTTAGTTACTTTGGAAAAAAAAATATTTTTTTAGATACTTTGGAAAAAAAAATATTTTTTTAGTTACTTTGGAAAAAAAATATTTTTTTAGTTACTTTGGAAAAAAAAATATTTTTTTAGTTACTTTGGAAAAAAAATATTTTTTTAGTTACTTTGGAAAAAAAAATATTTTTTTAGTTACTTTGGAAAAAAAATATTTTTTTAGTTACTTTGGAAAAAAAAATATTTTTTTAGTTACTTTGGAAAAAAAAATATTTTTTTAGTTACTTTGGAAAAAAAAATATTTTTTTAGTTACTTTGGAAAAAAAAATATTTTTTTAGTTACTTTGGGAAAAAAAATATTTTTTTAGTTACTTTGGAAAAAAAAATATTTTTTTAGTTACTTTGGAAAAAAAAATATTTTTTTAGTTACTTTGGAAAAAAAAATATTTTTTTAGTTACTTTGGAAAAAAAAATATTTTTTTAGTTACTTTGGAAAAAAAGTTACTTTTTTAGTTACTTTGGAAAAAAAGTTACTTTTTTAGTTACTTTGGAAAAAAAGTTACTTTTTTAGTTACTTTGGAAAAAAAGTTACTTTTTTAGTTACTTTGGAAAAAAAAATATTTTTTTAGTTACTTTGGAAAAAAAAATATTTTTTTAGTTTCTTTGGAAAAAAAAATATTTTTTTAGTTACTTTGGAAAAAAAATTTTTTTTTTAGTTACTTTGGAAAAAAAATATTTTTTTAGTTACTTTGGAAAAAAAATATTTTTTTAGTTACTTTGGAAAAAAAAATATTCTTTTAGTTACTTTGGAAAAAAATTTTTTTTTTTAGTTTCTTTGGAAAAAAAATAATTTTTTTAGTTACTTTGGAAAAAAAAATATTTTTTTAGTTACTTTGGAAAAAAAGTTACTTTTTTAGTTACTTTGGAAAAAAAGTTACTTTTTTAGTTACTTTGGAAAAAAAGTTACTTTTTTAGTTACTTTGGAAAAAAAGTTACTTTTTTAGTTACTTTGGAAAAAAAAAATTTTTTTAGTTACTTTGGAAAAAAAAATATTTTTTTAGTTTCTTTGGAAAAAAAAATATTTTTTTAGTTACTTTGGAAAAAAAAAATTTTTTTTAGTTACTTTGGAAAAAAAAATATTTTTTTAGTTACTTTGGAAAAAAAATATTTTTTTAGTTACTTTGGAAAAAAAAATATTCTTTTAGTTACTTTGGAAAAAAACATTTTTTTTTAGTTTCTTTGGAAAAAAAATAATTTTTTTAGTTACTTTGGAAAAAAAAATATTTTTTTAGTTACTTTGGAAAAAAAAATATTTTTTTAGTTACTTTGGAAAAAAAAATATTTTTTTAGATACTTTGGAAAAAAAAAAAATTTTTTAGTTACTTTGGAAAAAAAAATTTTTTTTAGTTACTTTGGAAAAAAAAAATTTTTTTTAGTTACTTTGGAAAAAAAAATATTTTTTTAGTTTCTTTGGAAAAAATATTTTTTTTTTAGTTACTTTGGGAAAAAAAATATTTTTTTAGTTTCTTTGGAAAAAAAAATATTTTTTTTAGTTACTTTGGAAAAAAAATATTTTTTTAGTTTCTTTGGAAAAAAAAATATTTTTTTTAGTTACTTTGGAAAAAAAAATATTTTTTTAGTTACTTTGGAAAAAAAAATATTTTTTTAGTTACTTTGGAAAAATAAATATTTTTTTAGTTACTTTGGAAAAAAAAAAATTTTTTTAGTTACTTTGGAAAAAAAAATATTTTTTTAGTTACTTTGGAAAAAAAATATTTTTTTAGTTACTTTGGAAAAAAAAAATTTTTTTAGTTACTTTGGAAAAAAAAATATTTTTTTAGTTTCTTTGGAAAAAATATTTTTTTTTTAGTTACTTTGGGAAAAAAAATATTTTTTTAGTTTCTTTGGAAAAAAAAATATTTTTTTTAGTTACTTTGGAAAAAAAATATTTTTTTAGTTTCTTTGGAAAAAAAAATATTTTTTTAGTTACTTTGGAAAAAAAAATATTTTTTTAGTTACTTTGGAAAAAAAAATATTTTTTTAGTTACTTTGGAAAAAAAAATATTTTTTTAGTTACTTTGGAAAAAAAATATTTTTTTAGTTACTTTGGAAAAAAAAATATTTTTTTAGTTACTTTGGAAAAAAAATATTTTTTTAGTTACTTTGGAAAAAAATTTTTTTTTTTAATTACTTTGGAAAAAAAAATTTTTTTTAGTTACTTTGGAAAAAAAAAATTTTTTTAGTTACTTTGGAAAAAAAAATATTTTTTTAGTTACTTTGGAAAAAAAAAAAATTTTTTAGTTACTTTGGGAAAAAATATATTTTTTTAGTTACTTTGGAAAAAAAAAATTTTTTTTAGTTACTTTGGAAAAAAAATAATTTTTTTAGTTACTTTGGAAAAAAAAATATTTTTTTAATTACTTTGGGAAAAAAATATTTTTTTAGTTACTTTGGAAAAAAAAATATTTTTTTAGTTACTTTGGAAAAAAAAATATTTTTTTAGTTACTTTGGAAAAAAAAATATTTTTTTAGTTACTTTGGAAAAAAAAATATTTTTTTAGTTACTTTGGAAAAAAAAATATTTTTTTAGTTTCTTTGGAAAAAAAATTTTTTTTTTAGTTACTTTGGAAAAAAAAAAAAATTTTAGTTACTTTGGAAAAAAAAATATTTTTTTAGTTACTTTGGAAAAAAAAAAATTTTTTTAGTTACTTTGGAAAAAAAAAAATTTTTTTAGTTACTTTGGAAAAAAAAAAAATTTTTTAGTTACTTTGGAAAAAAAAAAATTTTTTTAGTTTCTTTGGAAAAAAAATTTTTTTTAGTTACTTTGGAAAAAAAAATATTTTTTTAGTTACTTTGGAAAAAAAAAAATTTTTTTAGTTACTTTGGAAAAAAAAATATTTTTTTAGTTACTTTGGAAAAAAAATATTTTTTTAGTTACTTTGGGAAAAAAAATATTTTTTTAGTTACTTTGGAAAAAAAAAATTTTTTTTAGTTACTTTGGAAAAAAAAATATTTTTTTAGTTACTTTGGAAAAAAAAATATTTTTTTAGTTACTTTGGAAAAAAAAATATTTTTTTAGTTACTTTGGAAAAAAAAATTTTTTTTTAGTTTCTTTGGAAAAAAAAATATTTTTTTAGTTACTTTGGAAAAAAAAAATTTTTTTAGTTACTTTGGAAAAAAAAAAAAATTTTTAGTTACTTTGGAAAAAGAAATATTTTTTTAGTTACTTTGGAAAAAAAATATTTTTTTAGTTACTTTGGAAAAAAAAATATTTTTTTAGTTACTTTGGAAAAAAAAATATTTTTTTAGTTACTTTGGAAAAAAAAATATTTTTTTAGTTACTTTGGAAAAAAAAATATTTTGTTAGTTACTTTGGAAAAAAAAATATTTTTTTAGTTACTTTGGAAAAAAAAAATTTTTTTAGTTTCTTTGGAAAAAAAAATATTTTTTTAGTTACTTTGGAAAAAAAAATATTTTTTTAGTTACTTTGGAAAAAAAAATATTTTTTTAATTACTTTGGAAAAAAAATATTTTTTTAGTTACTTTGGAAAAAAAAATATTTGTTTAGTTACTTTGGAAAAAAAAATATATTTTTTAGTTACTTTGGAAAAAAAAATATTTTTTTAGTTACTTTGGAAAAAAAAATATTTTTTTAGTTACTTTGGAAAAAAATATATTTTTTTAGTTACTTTGGAAAAAAAAATATTTTTTTAGTTACTTTGGAAAAAAAAATATTTTTTTAGTTACTTTGGAAAAAAAAATATTTTTTTAGATACTTTGGAAAAAAAAATATTTTTTTAGTTTCTTTGGAAAAAAAAATATTTTTTTAGTTACTTTGGAAAAAAAATAATTTTTTTAGTTACTTTGGAAAAAAAAATATTTTTTTAGTTACTTTGGAAAAAAAATATTTTTTTAGTTACTTTGGAAAAAAAATATTCTTTTAGTTACTTTGGAAAAAAAATTTTTTTTTTAGTTTCTTTGGAAAAAAAATAATTTTTTTAGTTACTTTGGAAAAAAAAATATTTTTTTAGTTACTTTGGAAAAAAATATATTTTTTTAGTTACTTTGGAAAAAAAAATATTTTTTTAGATACTTTGGAAAAAAAAATATTTTTTTAGTTACTTTGGAAAAAAAATATTTTTTTAGTTACTTTGGAAAAAAAAAATATTTTTTAGTTACTTTGGAAAAAAAAATATTTTTTTAGTTTCTTTGGAAAAAATATTTTTTTTTTAGTTACTTTGGGAAAAAAAATATTTTTTTAGTTTCTTTGGAAAAAAAAATATTTTTTTAGTTACTTTGGAAAAAAAAATATTTTTTTAGTTACTTTGGAAAAAAAAATATTTTTTTAGATACTTTGGAAAAAAAAATATTTTTTTAGTTACTTTGGAAAAAAAATATTTTTTTAGTTACTTTGGAAAAAAAAATATTTTTTTAGTTTCTTTGGAAAAAAAAATATTTTTTTAGTTACTTTGGAAAAAAAAAATTTTTTTTAGTTACTTTGGAAAAAAAAATATTTTTTTAGTTACTTTGGAAAAAAAAATATTTTTTTAGTTACTTTGGGAAAAAAAATATTTTTTTAGTTACTTTGGAAAAAAAAATTTTTTTTAGTTACTTTGGAAAAAAAAAAATTTTTTTAGTTACTTTGGAAAAAAAAATATTTTTTTAGTTACTTTGGAAAAAAAATATTTTTTTAGTTACTTTGGAAAAAAAATATTTTTTTAGTTACTTTGGAAAAAAAAATATTTTTTTAGTTACTTTGGAAAAAAAAATATTTTTTTAGTTACTTTGGAAAAAAAAATATTTTTTTAGTTACTTTGGAAAAAAAAATATTTTTTTAGTTACTTTGGAAAAAAAAATATTTTTTTAGTTACTTTGGAAAAAAAAATATTTTTTTAGTTACTTTGGAAAAAAAATATTTTTTTAGTTACTTTGGGAAAAAAAATATTTTTTTAGTTACTTTGGAAAAAAAAATATTTTTTTAGTTACTTTGGAAAAAAAAATATTTTTTTAGTTACTTTGGAAAAAAAAATATTTTTTTAGTTACTTTGGAAAAAAAAATATTTTTTTAGTTACTTTGGAAAAAAAATATTTTTTTAGTTACTTTGGAAAAAAAAAATTTTTTTTAGTTACTTTGGAAAAAAAAAATTTTTTTAGTTACTTTGGAAAAAAAAATTTTTTTTAGTTTCTTTGGAAAAAAAAATATTTTTTTAGTTACTTTGGAAAAATAAATATTTTTTTAGTTACTTTGGAAAAAAAAAAATTTTTTTAGTTACTTTGGAAAAAAAAATATTTTTTTAGTTACTTTGGAAAAAAAAATATTTTTTTAGTTACTTTGGAAAAAAAAATATTTTTTTAGTTACTTTGGAAAAAAAAATATTTTTTTAGTTACTTTGGAAAAAAAAATATTTTTTTAGTTACTTTGGAAAAAAAAATATTTTTTTAGTTACTTTGGGAAAAAAAATATTTTTTTAGTTACTTTGGGAAAAAAAATTTTTTTTAGTTACTTTGGAAAAAAAAATATTTTTTTAGTTACTTTGGAAAAAAAATATTTTTTTAGTTACTTTGGAAAAAAAAATTTTTTTTTAGTTACTTTGGAAAAAAAAATATTTTTTTAGTTACTTTGGGAAAAAAAATATTTTTTTAGTTACTTTGGAAAAAAAATATTTTTTTAGTTACTTTGGAAAAAAAAAAATTTTTTTAGTTACTTTGGAAAAAAAAATATTTTTTTAGTTACTTTGGAAAAAAAATATTTTTTTAGTTACTTTGGAAAAAAAAATATTTTTTTAGTTACTTTGGAAAAAAAAATATTTTTTTAGTTACTTTGGAAAAAAAAATATTTTTTTAGTTACTTTGGAAAAAAAAATATTTTTTTAGTTACTTTGGAAAAAAAAATATTTTTTTAGTTACTTTGGAAAAAAAAATATTTTTTTAGTTACTTTGGAAAAAAAAATATTTTTTTAGTTACTTTGGAAAAAAAAATATTTTTTTAGTTACTTTGGAAAAAAAGTTACTTTTTTAGTTACTTTGGAAAAAAAGTTACTTTTTTAGTTACTTTGGAAAAAAAGTTACTTTTTTAGTTACTTTGGAAAAAAAGTTACTTTTTTAGTTACTTTGGAAAAAAAAATAATTTTTTAGTTACTTTGGAAAAAAAAATATTTTTTTAGTTTCTTTGGAAAAAAAAATATTTTTTTAGTTACTTTGGAAAAAAAAAATTTTTTTTAGTTACTTTGGAAAAAAAATATTTTTTTAGTTACTTTGGAAAAAAAATATTTTTTTAGTTACTTTGGAAAAAAAAATATTCTTTTAGTTACTTTGGAAAAAAAATTTTTTTTTAGTTACTTTGGAAAAAAAAATATTTTTTTAGTTAGTTTGGAAAAAAAAATATTTTTTTAGTTACTTTGG